>NC_092772.1:24800025-25100025 GCF_047496795.1 Chiloscyllium punctatum
CATGTCTCAAGGAGGCATAATCCATCGCCGAGAAGACAGGCTAGTCTTCTGCATGGAGGTCAGAAGCTTTTGAGAATGACCAACCCTGTCAGAGTATGGCTGCTGACATGTTTATGAACAACATGATACTCATTACTTACTGCTCTGTATGAATTCTGTCAGTGGCTCATGGCCAAGGACATCCACCTCCTTTTCACCAAAAGCACTTCCCATCATCTCGCCTTCTCATTAATACAAAATGAGAAGGATGATATGTTTTGCCAAATCACTTTGTTACCTTGCAAAATGCTATGTTTTAAGCACAGCCACGCCAACAGCAACACCACGTTTGCCATTGGAGACTATTGGCGATGCTGAGGAGGTGATGGCCGAGCTGTATTATCCCTGTAATGTTAACCCAGGGACCTAGGTGATGACTCAGACCCCGGATTCGATCCCACCACGGCAAATGTTAGATTTTGCATTCAATAAAATATCAGGAATTGAGAATCAAATTAAACAATGAAAGCATTGTGTTTGTCCTACCTGGCACACTAATGCACTTCAAGGAAGGAAAGCTACCATCTTCATCCGGTCGGAAATACATGTGACTCCAGACCCACCGCACTGTGGTTAGCACACAGTTGTAGTTTGAAATGGCCAAGCCAGCCGCTCAGTTAGATTACTCAGTACAAATTCTCAAAGAAATGAAACCGCATGGACCTCAGCACTGACTACTTGCAGCCCACAGACTGCAGTGGGTCAGGAAGGCAGCTCACCAACACCTTCACAAGGACAATGGGGAAAGTGAATTAAATACTGGCCCAGCATCCCATTACTGAATAAAATAAGATGATCACTCTCAAGGAAGAGAGACATAAGGACATAACTCACTTCAAACCGGGACTTTGATGTACACCTTACATGGGCATGAATTTCAGTGATATAGGAACAGGAGAAAAATAAATAAGATTCATCTGGATTTTTATTTCCATTCCAGCTGATCATCAACAATCCCTCTTTGTTTCTTTCTCTTTACCTCTCTCTTGCTCTATCTATTCAACTCCTTCTCCCTTTCACAGCAGCCATCCATGTCATCTACATCAAACACACTATTTCCCAGATGCATTCAGTTCTGATGTATGGTGATTGGACGCAAAATGTCACTTCTATTATTCTCTCGACCTGAGGCTGCCAAATCTGTTCAGTTTCTCTGGCACTTACTCGTTCCTTTTGTTTCTGATCTCTAGTATCATACTTTGTATTTTTTTCCTCTACCTTACATGTTGTTATTACATTGAATGTCTGCATCACTGGCAGGGCAGCATTTGTGGACCTCACTCAATGCCTTTTACTGTGAGGCCATTCCTTAAGGTATTGAGTCTGATATCAGTCTTAATTCAAATCAGGCAATCATGAGAGATTTCTTCACCAAAGGATAACAGTGAAACAGGTAAAGTTCTTGACAAAGTGCTGGTGGGATTATATTAGTAAAATTCACTTCTATTTCCAGTTCCTCTCATTTGAATTGAAGTTCTGTCATCATCTAAGATAAGATTTGAAACAGCATCCATGGTGTAGATATCTGGACCACTGAATTACGTGGCCATCGACATTACTATTCTGACACAGTGTCCCTGTCATGAATTTATTTCACAGACAAGAACAAGATTTTGATGGGAACATTTGTTACGGAAAGAACGATTAGAAGAGAACAGGAACCATAAAGTCTGACTTTTACCATGCTATGGTTAATGGTTTATTTATCACCCGCACTGACGTCAAGATGGGGTCTGGGGATATCATGGAGTTGGTAGTGGGTAGCTTTGGTGATGGAGAGGATACCAAAACATAAATCAATTCGGGGCAAATGGGTATTTCGGGATTGTGAACAGTCTTGTTCTCAGATGTTTGTGAGGGTGGGAGTGTGGGTGGTTCTGAAATTTGTGGAGAATGAATGGATTTACATTTGAAACTGAAGGTAATAGTTTCAGTCTTTACTAAATATAGGTAACAGAAATAGCACTGAAGTTCACCATGGTCTATGGGATTAATAAATCGATAGAGATGGGGAGACTTACCAGGAACACCAACAATAGCGAGCATGGGATAGTAACCAGTCTGAATAATCCACAGTACACCTAATATCCTATCTGGTAATATGTGCCAATACCAGGAAAGATACAAAAGACCCAAAGATAAACTCCTGTCCATTGTTGCAGCATTCCAGTCTATTTTTCTTAGATTCTGAACCATTGGTGTGACATTCCAGTCTATTATTCTCAGATTCTGATCTGTTGTTGACATATTCCAGTCTGATGTTCTCAGATTCTGATCCATTGTTGAAACATTCCAGTCTACTGTTCTCAGATCCTGGTCCATTGTTGGAATATTCCTGTCTATGGTTCTCTGATTCTGATCTCTCCTCTCCCTGTTTCTGTAACTGCTGATCCTTGTCAGTGTTGCAGTGGATGCATCTGCAGCAACAATGGGATAAAGCATTGGAAGATGCCCAGTACAAATAGAAGAGGAAAACCATCCAGTGACATAATTAGGATCCATGGAGACTGACATCAATCACAGTCACTGAACAAACAGATCCAGATAATTCCTTTCAGAATTCGACATTCAGTTCAAAATAACAACTGGATTGAATTGAACGTTGACATTGCTGGCTAATGGTCACATCTCCCATCACCAATTGCGCTCGTGAAGTTAGTTGTGAGGGAGAATTATGGACGTTTTCTTATCGCAGGCTAGTTGATTCCGCTGTGCTGTTCATTTGCAATACTGTAACCACCTGAAAGCTCCATCATCACCATCCACAAAGAAAATCACAATCTAGACTTGGTTTCCATGCTGGTCTCTCCTCGACTAGTACAGTCGCTAAGCAACAGATTCTCAGTGGATGCATTTGTCCTGACCATATACAGGAAGTGTGGATCTGTCTGCACAATCCACTCGTGACCATGCTGAATCTTCAACACACAGTATGATTGAGTACCGTTTTATGAAAACTAACAAACAACTTCATGCATTATATCGTCTTCAAAGCAGGAAGAATTTTTGGATTTCAGTCCAAAGCCAAATGTGGCATGTTCTCACAAAGCTAGTCCTTTTACAGGGTTATGTTGTCCTTGATTTTTTTAAAGAGGGTCTAAACGACCAAGGATTCCAATATGTCATAATTTCGAAAGGTTTGTTGGGGTGCTTTTGTTTATACCTAACAGATAATGCCTCATACAGAAGCCTTTCAAGTCTTGAAAAGTAGCCTGTATATTCAAGAGGACATGTCCAGCTTCCACAACTGGGCAGGTTGGATCAGTTCGGGGGTTTGTTGAGTCAGGGTCACTGGACGCTCTCTGCCTCATTCTGACCTTCTGACCTTATAACCTGTAAGCAGTTGTGTCAGTTTTACCCTTGGTGCTGAGGGGTTCTGTTTATTGGGTTGTTGCAAGTAAATTGGAACATCATCCTTAAATCGGGATAGCCTATCAGATTCGGATACGATAAATTATTCAGGTATTCTATTTTCGGTTCCTTATGTTTCATTTGGTAATTTGGCAAATAAATGTCATTTGTTTAAAATTCGGCAGTCTGACCAGCGCATTCACTCTGGAAATATCAGCTATACACTAACCTTCAAAAAATAGCAAATCTAAGGTCCGGGCTACCTATTAAAATGTTTTGAGGGGTCGGGTCTGGTCCGCAACAAATTAGGGGGCCTTTGCAGAATTAGACAGCGAGTGGCAGGTGTCATTATCTCTTATTTCATGTGTTGATTTGGTGAGTAAACAGACCTTCAGATAGCTATGGTTCTTGCACGAACCAAGCTTGTTTTGGAGTTGGAGAAAGTGACCTTGGGGGTTTTACAAAATGCACATAAGTCCAAGCAGCGGGAATTAGTAGACAAAGGGAGTTGAAGCTACCGTCTGATGTGAGGAAAGATGAGATGATTGCAGCCGTAGTTCAGCATTCCAATTTGCTGGAAACTCCATCAGGATCTGTGGGATGACTAAATTTCAATCATAAAAGAAGCAGCTTGAGTTAGAAGCAGAGATGAAGCAGTTTGAGCTACGATTTAAGTCACAAGAGGAGAAAGATAACGAATAGGTTTAGCAGAGGAAAGAGAAAAACAATAGCTTCAGCAGGAGAGAAAGAAAAAGAGGGAGCATTTGAGCTTCAGAGATGGACACTTAGAATGGAAAGTCAGCTGAAAAGGATGAGGATGAAGGCTGAAGGTAAGCTTAGTGAGGAACAGACTGAGGATGGGCAATCCCATTGTAGTCCAAAGCCTGGTTTCAGTATATTCACAGCTTGCCTAAATTTGATGAGTAGGAAAGTGGCTAAAGAATTTCAGTGGCCAGTGACCATGTAGGTTTTGTTGACCCAAACAAAACTTGTAGCTAGAGCTAGTGAGGTATGTGCAACACTATCAACGGAGGGATCTGGGGAGTATGAGGAGAGGAAAACATATATATGAGCATGTGCCAAAAGCCTACAGACAACGTTTCAGGAATTTATGTAAGGATCCTGGTCAAACACATATTGAGTTTGAAAGGATCAAACAAAGTAATTTAAATAGTTGGATAAGAGCTTTAAAAAGAGAGCAAACATACGATGCTCTTCGAGAGACAATTACTTTGAATGAGTTTAAGCATTGACATAGTGCACACTCATTTGGAAAATCATAGAGTTATAAAGCCAAAACTGGCAGCTGAAGTGGCTGATGATTATGACTAGTGATTATGATTATAAAACTTGTTTTGGCTTCCAGAATCAATATCAGTCCATGATGGATAGAAATTGTGCCAAAATGAAATCCCCACGTAGAAAGGGAGATATAGATCTCGGTGAAAAACTTACCACAGGGTAAAAAGGCAATATGTGAAGGAGGCAAAGAAGATAAAAAGCTCTGGTGTTTTCATTGCAACAAATTAGGACAAATGAAATCACTGTTTTGGTGGGTTCAGAAAAAGAAACACAGATGCAGGAAAAAAGATAAGTCTGGGAGTTTTGTTGGAGTGGTAACAGAAAACACAGTGGAAGCTAGAAAGCTGCATCAGAGTGTACAAGCTGATTGGAAGTTTGTTAAGGAGGAAGTGCCAGATCTGCTTAGAAAATATACCTGCAAAGGGAAATTTTACTCACATAGGGCAGGTAGAGAGGGTGCAATATTAAGAGACACAGGATCCTCTGTGAAAACATAAGGAGATATGTACTCCTGAAGGACTATTTCCAGAAAAGGTACTGCTAGAGGGAATTCACCATGAGACAAAAGGTGCAAAAGTATGTAATGTGTGCTTAGCGTGTCCCAAAAAGTGTGGGGAAATTGTGGCAGGGGTACTGGACAAACTCTCAGCTCCAGGAATAAAATTTGTCCTTGCAGAAAATATAGCTGATTCAGTGGTTGGATTACTGCTACTCTCATTTAAAAGCCAGTGGATATGCAGACAACTGAATCAATGTAGGAATCTTATCCTGGAAACTTTCCTGATTATGGGTAATAAAGTCCCAATATCACCAGTTGAAACAGAAAATACCAAAAACGTAAAGATAAGGAAGCTTAAGTGGCATGAGCAAATACTTTGTTCCATCAGAATGTTGAGACAAAACAGGAGCAAATAGGTGATCATGTTAATATGTTTTGCTCAGCTAAACTGATTGAGTCACAGCAGGAAGATAAAAGTTTAAAGCAGTTGCATCAAAAAACATATACGTTAGGAATTTTGAATGTATCCCTAAGTGTTATTACCTTAAAAATGATGTCCAAATGAGGAAATCTAGACTAACTATTTTCAAGGAGATGAGAAATGGAAAGAGATTCATCAAATCATATTGCCAATGGGTTACAGAAAGGAGGTGATGCGAATGGTGTATGAGTTACCATCTAGAAGTCAGTTAGGAGTTATGAAAAAAACAGACCAAATACAGAGACACTTTACTGGCCTGGACCGCAACAGGATGCAGTTGAATTTTGCCAGATGCGTCATACATGTCATGTAATTGTAAAAACTCAAGCGATAATAAAATCTGCACCTTTCTTAACTGTTCCGGCATTTGAGGAACCTTTTACAGGTGTCTTAATTGATTGGCTAGGTTCCCGACCGCAAACAAAAAAGTGGCCATCAGTATTTGTTAACACTAATGGTGGCATGGACTAGATTTCCAGTGGCCATCCCAAGATACAGTATCACAGCTAAAAGAATTGGAAAGGAATTACTCTTTTATAAAAAAAAAGATACGGACTACCAATGAAGATACAGTGGGATAAAGTTCAAACTTTACATGTAATTTATCACGATAATGTCTTAGGATTAAGCAATTCAAATCTACTGCAAACCATTCAAAATTGCAAGGAGCGCTAAAAATGTGACATTAAACATTAAAGACCATGTTGAGGGTTTATAATCCAGGGATTATCCAGATGATTAATGTTAGGGAATTCCATTTGCACTTTTTGTTATCAGGAATGCTCAAAATTAACAGAGCAAATTCATTCCGTTGGAATTATGTTTGGGGCATTAAGTGAGAGGACCATTAAAATTGATTAAGGAGAAAATAGCAAATCAGAGTTCAAAGGCCACACATTTGGACTAGGTCTCAAAATTTAAGGGACGATTAATAGCGCTGGGGAGTTGGCTAGACAGCATTTAAAAGTATTGCAATATGCAATAAAATCGGAAGCAGACGGGAAATGTTTTTAAAAAGTGCAATTTTGCGATCGGGTATAAGGTATTACTATTTCTTCCAGTTATAGGTGAACCTTGAAAAGCAAGGTTTAGTAGACCTTATCAAATACAACGGATATTGAGTGAGGGTTTTAAGTATTTTAAGTCTTTTGGTGCTTCAGCATGATCTTAGAATGCTGGGGATGCTTAGAGTTATGATAATAGCTCTCTTATTATTGAGATTTTGTCATATGTGTTATTAACGGTTCCGGAGTCTGATAACCCGCAAGTAATAGATGCCGATGCATGCAGCTTGGTAAATTGTGGGGATGTACATAATCAGGGACAGTACCACAGCTCAGATATACATCTTAAGTCCGATGGGAATGGCCTCGGGGATGGTACTTGGTATAATAGTCTCGTCACAATACACTGGGCCACTTTCCGACCAGCTTTTGATTGTCCCGATACAGTGTAACCCAGTATACTTTATGATAACGAAACATCGCATGAAGCAACCCTGGGGGTGGAGGCTGGGGGGCACCTATCAGTTGCAATTACATGAAAACTAACGGGAATGATTTCTTGGGCTGTTGTTTACGAATTAGCGTAGGACAGGGAAAATGGGCAGAACTACTGGATAATAAGGTACAACCTTTCATCCCTCCCGATGACTTTAAAGTAGTAAAAATTATAGAGGTAAAGGACTTAAACAGACCATTGAAATAGAAACTGTGTACTGGGATGCAAATGCCTGCATTGAATGGGTAAAGTATACTGTGAAAAGTCTGAACAAGACCAATTGCTATGCATGTGCCTCCGGTATACCAGTGGCCCAGGGGGTTCCCTTTCCGCTCAGGTGGAAGGGAGACAGGAAGGGCATGAAACATATGATAGCCCTGTAACAGGATAAGACTGCATGGAATGATAGGAACTGTACCTTCCTATCTCTAATGTTCCCTCCCTTGGAGATGAAAGACTTAAAAGCATCCCCTGAGTCAGCTCTCTTTTGGTGGGTGACAGTTAATAAAAATGTAGATTGGATAAAGGAAAATTGCAGAAACAACAATTAAATGTAAAAATAGAAAGGGAGAATTGTGAGGAGTAATTATAAATGTTGTTATCTGCAATAATCACAAGGCTAAAAAATGGAAGTGGAAGAGGGGTGTAAGTTAAGCGAGATATGCTTGTATAAACAGCTATAAGTATCTGTTTCCTGCTTCTGCAAAAACAAAAAAAAAACACAATCAAGAGTTCATAAGGATCCGTATGGGCAAAGAATTGAAGGAAATGTTGCTTTAGCGAAGAAGGAAGCAGATGGCAGTCAAGGAGGATATATAACAATAGACCACAGAGGGATGTGGTGAAACAGCCAAGCAGGACATGCATTTTTGTCACGAACAAGGCCAGATGAGGCAAGAGATAAACAGCCGTGTTGAAAGAAGTGGGAGATGTAAACAGGGGAGAAGCAATGGAATAAGTGGGGGAGGAGTAAAAGTGGAATGAATTGTACAAAAAGTTGTGTACTAGTTAAATTTGGTGTGCCTATCTTATAGGCACCACTCTTGCAAGAGTATAATAACCGATACTGCTGCTTCAGATCTTGTCTCAGACTGAAGTTATTGAAGTCAGTGGGTTCTATTTCCCACACAACCATGGAGATCCTGTTTTTAAACTCAGGTCTTGGTTCCTAAACATTCTTTGCTGGACCTTTCACTCCTCTTAAGGATATCATTCATATCAATGTGTACCACGACCGCTGGCTGTTCACCCACCCCCTTCAGTATGCCCAGAACATGCTCAGAGACATCCCTGATCCTCGCACCAACCGCCCTTTGTACGAACAATTCATAGAATCACAGAATCACTGCAGTGGGAAAACAGGCCATTTCACACAGCACGTCAACGCTGACACTCCGAAGTGTAACGTACTCTGACCCATTCCCCTACTCGATTACTCTGCATTTGCCCCTGACTAATGCACCTAACCGGCACATAATTGAACACTATTGGCAAAAAGTAAGCAACCTAGACCCATTCTGTTACCCTATGTTGAATCTGCTTTCTCACAGCAGATACTTCCAGAAATACTGAGCATGACCAGCAACTTGTGGTTTTGTCACCGATGATATTTGCATATTGACAAAAACATGCACAACTCAGACTTGAAACAAAGCTAAATTTAAAATCTCAGGGGAAAACTAAATATTTAGTCATTCAATGATCCCAGTAAAGCTTTATTGAATTACTCCTGTTCTCTCTGTGAACGCCATTTGTTCACTTTCCCAATCCTGAATAAAGGAGATTTTTGCATCATTTTTAAAATCAGAAAGCTCGGAAAAGTTGCACATTTACTTCTTCATATGGGAATGTGATTGCATCTCATTCGTTCATCTCATTTCAATTACAGAGGATTATTCACAAAACACACACAATGTATGACTTTGTCGAAGAATACCAGTAACATTGTAAGCAATTGGAATCATAACTGGAAAGAAGGATTTAGACAAAGGAAGGATGAGAGAAAGTGGGTCTTATTTTGAAAAAAAAACTATTACGTGAACTTAGGTGATCAAATTCATGGAAAACTACATAGGGCTGACAAACGATATTGATATGAAGGTGTAGAGGTGTACAGTCTTCTGAAAAAAGTTAAAATGTAAAATTTGACTGTGAAACAAATAGTGAGTCTGAGTTGTCATGGTACAAAATCAAATTCAAATTCGGCCGGTCAGTTTAACTATGCCCCAACACTCTGAAATCCAAGGGAGTTTGAAATATAATGTTTTTGATGACATCCAAATCAATTAAATAATCCAATGTTTTGAGGTGTAAAACTGGACAGTTTGAACATTTAGGGAGAGAACTGCCAAGGGCATCCACAAAGCTGAAGAGCTTTCTGAAAGGTACCTGTCTGTAAGACGTTTGCACAGCAGAACATCAAAGCCAACCGAGATAAAAATCTACAGAGAAAAATCTACAAAGGAGAATTGACAAAGCTGACTGGTTTTGAAACGTGATTGTATTTTTTTCAAATCTTAATCATGGTGTTTTATTTTATCGGACCAGTATTGTAGAGTGGGAGGTAAAAGATAGGTTTAACGAAACGAGTTCTAAATAGTTGTTCATTTTAATATTCTCTGTTGGACTTAAATTAGGAAATTGTTAATTTTACTTTAAATAGTGACCTCTGTAAATGGATCATTGCCTCTCGAAATTTAACAGATTACAGCATGAGGTGCACTTTTTTCTTTGTGGCTGGTTCAGATTAACAGTTTGGGGCCTTTTGTCTGTGATTAAAACAAGTTTAGACAGATCTAGTCTGAGATTTGGGCAGAGTTAAATGGGTTTGGGGTATGAAAATGCACAGCAGATTTAATCATTTACATTAACTCATTTAATAATTTAATCAATCATAATCAGTTATTATCCGAGAGCTTTAAATAAAATGTCGATGAGACACTTTGTTTAATTTCGGTGACTTGTAGTTGGTTAATTTTAAAGTGAGAGAAATGGCTCTTTAAAAATGTTAAAAAGATTCTGGGGTTTTAAGATGATTCTCACTTTTGCCGATGGCATTTAATAGGAAACATAAAGGCCAAATATTTAGAATTAGCAAAGAATTTAGATTTGGGTTTAACCAAGAACAAGAGTAAAGTTGAAATTGTCAGGAAATTACTCAAACAATAAGGCGTGCCAGAGAAACAGACAAGTGCACGATATTTAGAAAAAAACTTAAATTACAGTTGAAGAAAATGTAGTTTTAAAGATAAACAAAGGGAGAGAGAAAGAGAGAGAAGAAAGAGAAAGCAAGAGGGAAGAGAGACAGGGGATTAAAAAGAGAGGAGAAGGTTCTCAGCTGAGCAAAGGGAGATTGAATTTGAACTTGAGAAGTTGTGATTTAATATGCAAAGTCAAGTGAACAGGCTGGAGAGTAAAAGGGACATTAGTGATGTATACAACTATGTCAAAATTCTGTCACATTTTGATGAGAAAGATATTGAAGCCTTCTTTATTTCTTTTTTAAAAATGGCTAGGCAGGTAGAGTGGTGAAAGGATTTATGGGTAATGGTAGTTCAGGCTAAGCTGGTAGGCACAGTTAGTGAGGTATTTGCTGCCCTGCCAGTTGAGGGGTCAAGAGATTATGAAGACGTGAAACAAGGTATTTTTTGTGCTTACGAATTGGTACTGGAAGCATATAGATAGCAGTTCAGAAACATAAAGAAGGAGCAAGATCAGCCTTATGTTGAGTTCGAAAGAATTAAACATAGGCAATTTGATAGATGGGTGCAGGCTTTAAAGATAGATAAGACCTATGAGGCTCTAAGGGAGATTATTCTGCTGGAGGAGTTTAAAACCTCACTTCCAGAGATGATAATAATTCATGTGGAGGGAAAGAAAGTTCAGAAATTGAGAAGGGCAGGAGAATTAATAGATGAATACATGCTGCTGCATAAGACAAGCTTCCAGCCAGAATTTTGTCCTGTGAGGGATAGAGTTTGGGAGAAGGGGAGATGCTACACTATAAAAGAAAGAGTAGAACATATGAGTTTACCACAGGTTAAAGAAGCTGCCCAAGTGAGTGGAAAGGAGGTGAAAGGCATCAGGTGTTTTCACTGTAATGGAGTGGGACACAGAAAATTACAGTGCCGGTGGTTTCCAAAGGGCATTAGGAAAAGGTGTTTTCACAGACATAAGGAGGTTAATGTATGGTCACAGTGCTGATTGTTAAGAAAAGGACTGTGGGAAAAGATGTGGTAAACGAAGCTAAGCCAGTGGCATTAGTGAAAGATTTAAAGGAAACCCCAACAAGACCGAAGAGCTGCGGGAAAGTGCACAGCCAAGGCAGGGGCTAGGTATGGAGTTAGTACCTGATCTCTATAAAGAATTTGCGTCTGTGAGTAAAGTTTACTCAGAACTAACGGGGGTAGAAGAGCAAGAAGTTACCATTTTGAGAGATACATGATCTAACCAGACGATAATAGGAAGAGATGAATGAATTTGCAGTCTTTCTGATCTGTTACCCGGGAATGCATTAATTTATGGGAAGGATGGACAGAAATTTAGCATTTCCCAGTGTAAGATCAGGTTGGAGTGCCTAATCAAGACTGGGGAAGTTATAGCGGGAAAGATTGACAGACTGTCACATCCAGGAATGCAGTTTGTACTTGGGAAGGGTTTAGCAGTTTCCAAGTTGGGAGTGACATCGCTTGTTGTGGAGAAGCCCAAGGAAGACAAAGAAACGGAAGTGTTAAATCGGAAATATCCTGGTATTTTCCCAGGCTGTGCAGTAACCATATCCCACTATTATAAGTCACAGCACGAAGGACAAACTATAGACAAAGATGAAGGAGTTGAGATTCAGTTAATGGACACCCTGTTTGCCGTAATGGTGCAGGGAAAACCTGAACAGGCAGTGGGTCAGACAGAGGTGTTTTGTCCTGAAAGGCTAAAGGACTTGAAACAGACAGACAAGGCGATAAAAGATATATATGTGGATGTGTACTCTGAAAAGGAGGCAGAGGATATTCATGAGGGTTATTATCTGAAAGATCGACCTTAAGACAGAAATAGAGACCACATCAGGTTAGTGCAGAGGAGAAATATGCTGAGGTGCACCAGATTGTGTTGCTAGTAGCATAGAGACAGGAAGTTTTACAGGTAGCATATGAACTACCTGTAGGAGGTCACATAGGGTACGAAAGACTCGGGCTAAGGGACAAAAATATTTTTATTGACCTGGAATGCACAAAGATGTGGTTAACGTTTTGCATACATGTCATTCATGCCAGATGGTAGGTAGGACATGGACAGTAATGAAACTAGCACCTCTGTTGCCAATTCCCACATTTGAAGACCACTTCATGTGACTTATAAATGAGTGTGCAGGTCCCCTCCTGAAAAGTAGAGGAGAGAAAGAATTGGAGAAACAGGTGTTATTTACTCCCCCACAGAGTGAAGAATCAATTCCAAATGTCGTGGATTTTGATGTGCCTCAAAATATGTCAAAAACGTAGAAGTCCTTCAGCAGTGGGGTAGATTAGTAAACTAACTGTCTCAGGAGCATAGAACACAGTTGAAAGGTTTGTTATTGCAATATGAGGACATATGTTAGAATCATATGGTGGGCACTATTGTATATGAAGTTGTTGTAGAGAGTACTGTTCCGATAAAACAATCCATATCGGCTTTATCCCTCAAAGCCAGACAGGTCCAGAAGGAGGTGGAGGTTATGCTCAATGAGGACATCATCGAACCAAGCCCAAGCGAGTGGAGCTCGCCGATCATCTTAGGTCCCAAACCGGATGGGACTCAATGATTTTGCTTGGATTATTGGAAGATCGACACTGTTACAAAATCAGACTTATATCCAAGACCAACATTGGAGGACTGTATCGAGAAAGTTGGACAAGTCAGTTACATCACGAAGTTGGATTTAATGCGTGGTTTCTGGCAGGTACCTTTATCAGAGACAGTGAAATAAATTTCTGAATTGTAATACCAAATGGTCTGTATCAATTCAAAGTGATGCCCTTTGGAATGACGAACACACCCAACACATTCCAAAGACTCATGAACAGAGTTGTAGCCTGATTAATAAACTGTGCAGTCCGTTTAGACGGATGTAGTGATCTTTACTAAATCCTGGAAAGATCACTTGGTACAGTTGGCAGAGCTTTTTGAATGAATACGAGAAACAAAACTGATGATAAAATTAAACAAAACACAATTTGTGAAAGCAGACATGATGTTCTAGGGACAAAATATCAGTCATGGAAGGTTGATCCCATGGAACGCAAAGACGAAAGCAACCGAGGAATTTCCACGGCCAACCTCGAAGAAAAAAGTACTTCGCTCCTTCGGAGTCAGCGGATTCTATCGGAAGTTTGTTCCAAATGTCAGCAGTGTAGTGGCACCGTTAACCGACTTGCTGAAGAACAACACAAAGTATTGGATGACAGAACAATGCCAGGAGGCATTCGACCATTAAAAAGAAATATTGAGCACCAAATCAGTTTCAGCTACACCAAACGCTTGAAAACATTTCAAAGTTGCTGTCGATGTGAGTGACATAGGAGTTGGAGCTGCACTGCGATGAGATGGGATCGTCCTTTTCAAAGAAGCTCAACATCGACCAGATAAAATATTCCACGGTTGAGAAAGGAGTATTGAGTTTGGTACTAGCCTTATAACATTTTAATGTGTACTCACAAACAGAGTGTTGGAGATGGTTGTGTACACGGAGCCCAATCTGCTTACATTCTTTGAACGCTTTAAAGACTATTTCATTGGAGTCTTATGTTACAGACTTTTAATTTAAAAATCTATACACGTAGTGTCTTAAGTATGTAATCTCAGATGCGTTCTCACAGATTTAACTGATAAAGATTAGACGAGATTTGTAATTATCCAATGTTAAATATAGGTAAAGGGGAAGAAGTTAAGGTGAACTTAGATTTAGGTTATCTGTATGTTATGGTAATGTGTTGAAAGAATAGAAAAACAAATGAGACCGTATTTTCATTATGATTGTTCTTTTTTGAGAGAGAAGGGGTTATGAATGTGTAAAGGGTATTGTACATTTAAGAGAGTTGAAGGATTTCCAAGCATAGTGAGTTCTGGAAAATTTACAATGTAACATGTGGTCCAGCAGCTTGCAGTGCCTGCGTTGCTATGAGACAAAAAATAAAATCAAATTTGATCAATCCATTTAAATTATGTTCCAAGAAGCTAAACTACAATCGTGTTTAAATTTGGCATTTGGCAATATTATAAAAAAAGGATATTACCCGATGATTTGGGATAGAAAGCTGAAAAGAAATTTGACCAGTTAGGGGAGAACTGCCACGCCACCAACATCTGCAGACTGCCCGGAGAATAGCTCTCCGAAATGTACATATATTTATCAATGACCTGTGAAACAGAAACTCTAAGGAGAAGAAGCGAAGACAGAGGACGATACAAAGAGAAGATTCGACAGCTGGCTGGTTCTGAAATTTGAATGTTTTGGTATATCTTAATTGGGGGTGGGGTGGGGTGGGGGGATTATCGGACCGGTATTATAGAAGAGTAAGTAAAAGATAGGTCAGAGAAAGGAGTTGCAAAAAGTTATTAGGTAATTATTCCCTGTTAGACTTTTTTTAAAAAAAATGTTAATTCTTGCTTTAAATAGTGATCTTTAGGATGGTTATTGGCCTTCCGAATTTTTACAAATTACAGCATGGGTTAAATCTTTTCTGTGTTGCAAGTTTAAATTAGCGTGGGGTGGTGGAGATGGTGGGAGGGGGGGAAGTTTTCCCCCGTGTTGTAACACATTAACTCGGATTTCTCTGCACAGATGCTGCCGGACCAGCAGAGCTTTTCCAGCACATTTCTGTCTTAGTTTCTGGTTGACGAAATCTGAAGTTCTCTTGACTTTCTTATGTGTATCATTGACAGCCACGGTTGAGGTCCTGGAGGACAGGAAGACAGCTCATGTTGTTACATTATTTGTAATTTGGCTGCAAAGAAAACCCAGGGAACTACAGACCAGTGAGTTTGATGTCAAGGGTGGATAAGTGTTTGTAGGAGATTCTGGGAGCCAGGATTTACATGCATTTGGAAAGGCAAGGACTGATTAGGGATATTCAGCACGTCTTTTTGTCTGGGAATCCATGTCTCACAAACTAGATTGGAGTTTTTGAAGAAGTGATCAGGAAGATAGATGAAGGTAAAGCAACATACGTTGTCTATGTGGACCTTATTAAGGCCCAACAAGGTTCCACATGGTAGTCTGTTTAATAAGGTTAGATCGCAGGAGATCAGGGAGAGCGATCCACTTAGATACAAAACAGACTTGACTGTAGGAGACAGAGGGTGCTGGGAGAGATTTGCTGTTCCAATTGGAGGCCTGTGTCCAGCGTTGTGCCACAAGGACCAGGCTGCTGTTGTTCATGGTTTTTGTAAATGGTTTGGATGAGAATATTGGAACTGTGGATAGTAATTTGGAGATGAAACCCCCAAAATTGGAGCTATGGTGTACAGTGAAGAAGGCTATCTTAGGGAACAAAGATATCTTGATCTACTTGACAAGTGGGCTGAGGATTGGCTGATGGATCTTCATGCAGATAAATGCGACGTTTTGCATTTTGTTAGACAAAAGTGTGTAGGTTTTATTCAGAAAATGGTAGCGCGCTGGGGAGTGTTGCCAAACAGGGAAATCTAGGGTCCAGGTACATAGTTCCGTGAAAGTGGAGTCGCAGATTGACAGGACAGTGAATAAGGCATAAGGCAAGCTGACTTCCATCGGTCAGAGGATTGATTATAGGAATTGGCACATCATGTTCTGGCTCTACAAGAGAATGGTCAGGCCACATTTGAAGCAATTCTTGTTGTCCTGCTATTGGAAGAATGTTATAAACTGAGAAGGGGACAAAAATATTTAAAATGATGTGATGGAGACGGGAAGTTTTGAGATATAAGGATAGGCTGGGATTTTGTTCCTTTTGCGTTGGAGGCTGAGAGGTTACCTTTATTACATCATGAGAGGCATGGATAGGATAAATAGACAAGATCATTTCCTCCAGGTGGGTGTGTCCAGAACCAGACAGGATAGGTTTAAGGTGAGAGAGAAAAGAGATCTAAGGGACAGTTGTTTCTCACAGAGGGTGGCGTGTATATGTAACGAGTTTTCAGAGGAGGTAGCATTGGGGAGTACAGTTACAACATTTGAAAGAATATTGGATGTGTACATGAATACCAAAGGTTTGGAGGGGTGTGTGCCTAAAGAAGAAAAATAGTAATCATTCGGTTTAGAAAACCAGGTGAGTATGGACGAGTTGAGCCAAAATGTCTGTTTGTTTATTGTATGATTCGAAGAGTCAATGACTTTTTCACTCCTCCTTCATCACTAGTCTTTAATTGCATTCAATTCATTTCCAAGTCAAAGCTCATCTGCAGATATTTTAAATGATCTAACTCTCCAAACTTTCTTAAATAGAGAATTCCTGACATTGATGTGGTTCTGCAGTCCACAGCAGCAGCAGAAACAGAATTAAATTCAATCACAATCTGTAACGTTTTTCCTGGGATAATCCCCCAGTCTACCATTCCAACCAAGTTGACCTATGATTCAGTGATGTATAGGTGAATGTGCCAGTGTCCCAATCGTGCATACCTAAACCTGATGACAACCCGTTAAAGCTACCATAATTGACTGTCTGCATTCTAAACTACAGCAATAACATCTGATCGAGAGGGTGTAATGATCCCAACACCAACAAACCAACAGTACTGTCACATCCAGCCATAAATGGTGATGGACGGTTAAACAATTTCGTGGAGGAGAGGGCTCACTATTATCCCCATCCTAAATAATGGAACAGTCCTGTACATCAGTGTAAAAGATAATGATGTAGTTTTGGCAAGATACTCCGCCAGACGTGTTGAGTGGATGATCCACCTCACCCTCGCATGATGCCCAAAGAATCACAGATGCCAGTCTTCAATCAATTCGATTTGGTTCAAGCGACATGAAGAAACAGCTGAACACAGTAGATACGACAAGGGCAAAGAGCCCTGACACGATTCCTGCAACAGGACTAAAGACTTGTGCTGCGCAACAACCGTGTCCCTGGGGGAAGCTGTTTCATTCCAGCTCCAACTCTGACATCTTCTTGGCAATGTGGAAAATTACTCAACTATGTCCAGTCCGCGAAAAGGAGAATAATTACAATCTGACCATTTGCCACCCCCTCAGTCCCATCACGATAGTTAAACTGGTTGAAGTTCTTTTTGACAGATCTGTCAAACCGCACAGAAATAACCAGCTCAGTGTGGTTTCCAATAGGTCCCTACGTGGAGATAGAACATAGATAGAACATAGAACATAGAACAATACAGCACAGAACAGGCCCTTCGGCCCACGATGTTGTGCCGAACTTCTATCCTAGATTAAGCACCCATCCATGTACCTATCCAAATGCCGCTTAAAGGTCGCCAATGAATCTGACTCTACCACTCCCTCGGGCAGCGCATTCCATGCCCCCACTACTCTCTGGGTAAAGAACCCACCCCTGACATCTCCCCTATACCTTCCACCCTTCACCTTAAATTTATGTCCCCTTGTAACACTCTGTTGTACCCGGGGAAAAAGTTTCTGACTGTCTACTCTATCTATTCCTCTGATCATTTTATAAACCTCGATCAAGTCACCCCTCATCCTTCGCCGTTCCAACGAGAAAAGGCCGAGAACTCTCAACCTATCCTCGTACGAGCTACTCTACATTCCAGGCAACATCCTGGTAAATCTTCTCTGCACCCTCTCTAAAGCTTCCACATCTTTCCTAAAGTGAGGCGACCAGAACTGCACACAGTACTCCAAATGTGGCCTAACCAAAGTCCTGTACAGCTGCAACATCACCTCACGACTCTTGAATTCAATCCCTCTGCTAATGAACGATAATACTCCATAGGCCTTCTTACAAACTCTATCCACCTGAGTGGCAACCTTCAAAGATCTATGTACATAGACCCCAAGATCCCTCTGTTCCTCCACCTGACCAAGAACCCTACCATTAACCCTGTATTCCGCATTCTTATTTGTTCTTCCAAAATGGACAACCTCACACTTGGTAGGGTTGAACTCCATCTGCCACTCCTCAGCCCAGCTCTGCATCATATCTAAGTCCCTCTGCAGCCGACAACAGCCCTCCTCACTGTCCACAACTCCACCTATCTTTGTATCATCTGCAAATTTACTGACCCATCCTTCGACTCCCTCCTCTAAGTCATTAATAAAAATTACAAACAGCAGAGGACCCAGAACTGATCCCTGCGGAACTCCACTTGTAACTAGACTCCATGCTGAATATTTACCATCTACCACCACTCTCTGACTTCGACCGGTTAGCCAGTTTTCTATCCAATTGGCCAAATTTCCCTCTATCCCATGCCTCCTGACTTTCCGCATAAGCCTACATGGGGAACCTTATCAAATGCCTTACTAAAATCCATGTACACTACATCCACTGCTCTACCCTCATCCACATGCTTGGTCACCTCCTCGAAGAATTCAATAAGAATTGTAAGGCAAGACCTACCCTTCACAAATCCGTGCTGGCTGTCCCTAATCAAGCAGTGCCGTTCCAGATACTCGTAAATCCTATCCCTCAGTACCCTTTCCATTACTTTGCCTACCACAGAAGTAAGACTAACTGGCCTGTAATTCCCGGGGTTATCCCTATTCCCTTTTTTGAACAGGGGCACAACATTCGCTACTCTCCAGTCCCCTGGTACCACCCCAGCTGCCAGTGAAGACGAGAAGATCATTGCCAACGGTACTGCAATTTCCTCTCTTGCTTCCCACATAATCCTAGGATATATCCCGTCAGGCCCGGGGGACTTGTCTATCCTCAAGTTGTTCAAAATGTCCAACACATCTTCCTTCCTAACAGGTATCTCTTCTAGCTTATCAGTCCGTTTCACACTCTCCTCTTCAACAATACGGTCCCTGTCGTTCGTAAATACTGAAGAGAAGTACTTGTTCAAGACCTCTCCTATCTCTTCCGACTCAATACACAGTCTCCCACCACTGTCCTTGATCGGACCTACCCTCGTTCTCGTCATTCTCAGGTTTCTCACATACGCATAGAATGCCTTGGGGTTATCCTTGATCCTATCCGCCAGGGATTTTTCATGGCCTCTCTTAGCTCTCCTAATCCCTTTCTTCAGGTCCCTTCTGGCTATCCTGTATCCCTCCACTGCTCTGTCTGAACCTTGTTTCCTCAACCTTATGTAAGCCTCCTTCTTCCTCTTTACTAGACATTCAACCTCCCTCGTCAACCAAGGCTCCCTCACACGACCATTTCTTTCCTGCCTGATCGGTACATACATATCAAGGACACGTCGTATCTGCTCCTTGAAAAAGTCCCACATTTCCACCACACCCTTCCCTGACAGCCTATGCTCCCAACGTATGCTCCTCAAATCCTATCTTACAGCATCGTAATTTCCCTTCCCCCAATTGTAAAAACTTCCTTGTTGTGCGCACCTATCTCTCTCCATAACCAAGGTGAAAGTCACAGAATTGTGGTCGCCATCACCAAAATGTTCACCCACTAACAAGCCCACCACTTGTCCCGGTTCGTTACCGAGTACCAAATCCAATATGGCCTCCCCTCTGGTTGGACAATCTACAAACTGCGTTAGAAAAGCTTCCTGGACACACTGCACAAACACCGCCCCATCCAATCTACTTGATCTAAAGAGCTTCCAATCAATATTTGGGAAGTTGAAGTCGCCCATGACTACGACCCTGTGGCTTCTGCACCTTTCCAAAATAAAAGATGGTGCTGTTGTGGAAATATCACTGGATTACTAATCCAGACCAGGCTAATGCTCTGGCAGCTGATGGAATTGAATAGCAATTAACAACATATCGAGATCTAAAATCTGGTATCAGTAATGATGATGCTGAAATCAATGCCGATTGCAAACTCCAATTTGCTTCATCAATGTACATTCAGGAAGTGAATTCTGGCCTGGTGAATTCCATGCATTCCTGGTCTGGCTTAAACGATACTCTATACACACATGCATGTGATAAACTTTTCAATGGTCTCGAAAACGGCAAAGTAGGACACAAAATTGTATCAAACTGCTCTGAATTTGGAAGGATAAAACTGACAGAATTCCCAGCACCAGCCTCAGTATCCGAAAAGGGAATGGGAAGCACATTCTTGTTGACCCTGCAGAGGTCTACTTCCTATCGGCTGAGAGCTTGTGACAGCCATACTCCAGATGCCTCCCGCTCACTTTCGTGTCGAGAAATCCTTATTCATATTCAGTGCCTTGTGTTCCACAGCTTATGTGGGAGAGAAATTCCCAGAGTCACCAGTCACTGAGTGCAGACATTTATTCTCATCTCAATGCAGAGTGGCCTGTCTGTACCTAATACGGTGGCCTCTTGTTTTAGACGTCCCAGGCAGGGTAATTAACATCTTCCAATATGTCTCACACTGTCAGAGTTTTATATGTCTCACTGAGATCTCCATTCATTTTCCTGAAGCCCATGGAATACAGGCCCAAACGCCCCAAACTCTGCTCTCACAACAAGCCTGTCATTCCAGAGATCAGTCTGGTCATCCTTCACTGCACTCCCTCAATGTCAGGTTTGTCACTTATTAGGTAAGGAGACCAGTACTGCACACCATACTGCACAATGTTCGAGATGGGCTCTCACCGAGGCCCTGTACACCTGCAGTAAGACACCCTTACTTCTGTCAGTCAATCCCCTAGAAATTAAGGTCAACACACCATTTATCTTCCTGCCTGCTTTCTGCTCTTGCAATACTACTTTCAGTGATTGGTGTACAAGGAGATACAGATCCTTTTAAATGTTACAGCTCCCAACTTGGTGGGTTTGTGTACACTGGTCAGCGTGCCAATGCCATTCCCAGTATTGACTTCTGGGTTCAGAACTCACTGCCCTGCATTGACCCCGGAGGGCTGCGCAACAGGAAAAAAAAAGAACATAAATCCCTTTAAAGACCAACATGTTTCATACAATCCCTTTTCAAATGATAGGTTGCTGTTCTATTGTACCTATCAAAGTACACACCATCACATCCACCCCCATTGATCTTCATCTGCCACGTATTTGCCCATTCACGCCACTTGTCTCAATCACCTTGGAGCTTTTGTTTTAAATCCTCCTCACCCACTAACAATCTGACATCATTTAGTGCTGTCAGCAGATTTGATTCCCTCACCTAAATGTTTGGCATGCATTGAGAATAGCTGTGTCACAATCACTAATCCCTACGACACGCCATGATCCTTCAACTTCAAAACAGATTGTTTTGGTCTCCCCATCTAAGAAAGGAAATACTGGCACTCCAATGTATGCAGAGGGGGCTCGTTCCGTTGGTTTCAGAGGTGAGGAGTCTGGTTATGAGGAGAGACTGAATAGATTGGAATTATACATTGAAATCATGTTCATATTTTAGTCCCAATGCCGTAACATTTGAGTTTGCACACTCGGCCATAGTCTTTATCAAGATCTTTCTGAAACTCTAAATGCATTGCATCCATTTCTTCTCTGTATGCATCGACCAGTCAGTTTGTCAAATATAATTCCCATTTCATGTTGACCCATTACATAAGAACGTACAAACTAGGAGCAGGAGTAGGTCATCTGGCCCTTCAAGCCTGCGCCACCATTCAATAAGATCATGGCTGATCATTTCATAGCCTCAGCCCCACTTACCCGCCCACTCACCATAATCCATCATTCCTTTAATCTTCAAACAATTATCTATAAGAGTTCAAACACATTCAATGACAAATCCTCAAGAATTCTACAGGTTCACAAGCTTCTTGGTCAAGACGTTCCTTCTCAATTCAGTCCTAAATCTGCTCCATATAGTTTTGAGGCTTTGCCCTGTTATCTAATTTCACATGCTTCTGGAAACATCCTTTATATTTATATTGTACCTACTCCCTTCACAATTATAAATGTTTCTACTCCTTCCTCCCTCATTCTTTCAAATTCCAATCAATGTATAATTCCAATCTATTCAGTCTCTCCTCATAACCAGACCCCTCACCTCTGGAACCAACCTAACGAGCCTCCTCTGCATACATTATTGTGCCAGTATTTCCTTTCTCAGATGGGGAGACCAAAACTGCACGTACTACAGGTGTGGTCTCCCCAGCACCCTTTAAATCTGCAACATAACCTCCCTACTTTTACACTCAATCCCTTTCGCAATGAAGGGCAAAATTCAATTTGTCTTGTTAATTACCTGTTGCCCCTACAGACCAGCTTCTGTGATTCATGCACAAGGACACCCAGGTCCCTCTGCACAAGAGCATGCTGCATTTTTTAAACAATTCAAATAAGAGTCCTCTTTAGTATTTGTCCTACCAAAATGGATGATTTTACATTTATTATAATTGCACTACATCTGCCAGACCTTGACCCACTCACTTCAACTCTTTATGTTCCTTTGTAAAGTTTAACCATCCTCTCCACATTTTACTCTGCCAGTCATGTTAGTATCGTCTGCAACCTTTGAGATACTACACGTGCTCCCCTACTACAAATTATCTATGTAAGCTGTGAATAATTGCAGTCCCCGCTCTGAGCCCTGAGGCACTCCACTAGTCACTGATCAGCAACCAGAAAAACAATCATGTATTCCCACTCGTTGCTTCCTGTTAGTTAACCAATCCTCTCTCCATGTTAATACATTGCCCGTAATGCCACACCTTACACAGTAGCCTTTTTGGCGTCACTATATTGAATGTCTTTTGGAAATCTCAGTACACCACACCTACTGGGTCCCTGCAGTTGTAATGTCTTCATAGAATTCCAGTAGGTTAGTTACACGTGGCCTGCCTTTTATTAACCAACACTGTGTCTGCCCAACGGGACATTTTCTATCAAGATACATTGCCATTTATTCCTTGATTATAGATTGAAATATTTCTCCTACAGATGTTCGGCTAACTGGTCTATAATTCCCCATGTTTTGTCTATCTCCCTTTTTAAACAGTGCTGTCTGAACTCCTGTTTTCCAATTTGCTGGAACTGTATCAGAGTCCAGTGAAATCAGAAAAATTTCCAAAAGTACATTTGCTATTTCTCTCATCACCTCTGTTAGTACCTTGGGATACATTCCATCAGGGCCAGGAGACTTATCTACCTTTGGCTCCATGAGCTTGCCCAACCCTCTCTCTCTCGGGAATGGCTGTTTCCAGGTACTAACTTACATTCCTGCCTTTGACAATTACTGACATGTTATTAGTGTCCTTCATTGTGTAGATCAACTAAATAACTCTTCAATTCCTCGTCCATTTCCTCATATCTCATTACTGCATCCCACTTCTCACTTTGTAAAGGACAATTGATTACACTAGCCATTCATTTCGTTTTGTATATTTATAGAATATTTTGCTATCTGTCTCTATATTCTGAGTAGTTTACTCTCATAACCTATCTGATGTGTCCTGATCACTTTTTTGTTGCTTTATTTTGAAATTTAACGGTTTTGACATTATTTTGACATTTAAAGTTTTCCCAATCTTCTACTTTCCCACTGGTCTTTGCCATTATTTATACCATTTATTTTAATTTGATAGCCTCCCTTATTTCCTGAGACATTCATGGCAGATTACTCTTTTCCTATAGTCCTTCCATTTCATCATTATATGCTGTTGCTGAGAACGTTGAAAAATTGTTTTGAAAGCCTTCCACTGTTCATCAACGGTTCCACCGTAAAGTCTTCACTTCCAGCCATCTTTAGCCAAGATCAAAGGGTTGTACAATTTATGCACATGAATTGAACACACCTAAGATGGCTCTTAAGTACTTAATCAGTTAGAATGTAAACGCGAGTTTGATTGATTAAAATGCAAATCACTGCCTGGAGATAACTTCAGGTACTATCGATGTAAATGAAGTAACACTTGCTGTCAGATAATATATTCTAAGCTTGAGGCCTTGTTTGGACGCTGTCTGTGTCTTGACCTGGAGTCAGACTGGTTTTATTTACAAAGTAGGAGTAGCGCGTGTGCGTATGTGTGTGAGAGAGGGCGTGTCTGCGTGAAGGTGAGTGAGAGACACACATTCTGTATGTGAGAGAGAGTGAGGTGGATTGTGCGGGAGGGAGAGAGAGAGATGGTCTGTATTCATCCGTGTGTGTGACAGAGTGGGGTGCGTGTGTGGAACGTGAGAGAGGGGCAGTGTGATTGTGTGTGAGGGGCAGATAGGGAGAGTGTGCATTAGTGTATGTAACGGGGAGAGTGAGAGTGTGTACTTGTCCAGACTAAGACACAGACACTGATCACTTTCCCCATATACACTCACTCCATGGTTTCAGAGCTTCCCCTCTCTGTAGCCTCTGCTCCATTTGTTGTTCATGTTACAGACCCAGATGCTGTAACTACAGTCCCCATGTTCCCTTCAGAGTTGGGTCACCAAATCCTCAGGTTGTCCGGAATGTCTGAGGCAGCTCACAGCACAACCTCCAGCAAACCATCCCCAGCAGCTCCACTAACTTTAAAATAACAGGAGTCAGTCACAAGCCCATCAGCTACAAGTTAGATGCCTGGTCCTTTACGATTATACTTAAGGGTATTCCTCGTTTTACTGACTTCACAATCAACTGAGAGAGACAAACAGAGGCATTCCGCGATCAGGCGCATACCAAGTTTCAAGCACGTGAGTCAGAGCTGCTGGAACACCGCTGTCCATGGAGCACTACATGGGACACATCGGGAAGTGACCAACAGCCTGACACACACCATTTTAATGTTTCTGAAGTTCGCCATGCCAGCACTCGATACACGAGGATGTCAAAAGCCAAGGCCAGGGAAAGATACAGAAAAACACCCAAATAATTAATTAACTGATAACTTGGTGAAAATGTGGATAAGGAGATGGGGGGATTGGAATAACTGGATAAGTGAGAGAACAGTGGGCCCAATCACAAAAATGCATACATTGAAGAAAGACATTGCCAGATTAGTTGGAATGGTCCATTGCCTCAAATTTTGAATCTGCTTCACAAATCAGCACAGACACCATAAACTGGGGTAAGGTAATGGCGAAGATTGAGAGGTAAGCAGACCGTGCTTGTGGACTACTTTTTAAAGTGGACTATCTGCACAGCATGAAGAACATTGCAAACTTTGCCAGGATATTGCAACCCTCTACCACCACCCTCGGTCTCCTACCTTTGAACCAATTTTGTATCCAAATGGCTAGTTCTCCATGTATTTCATATGACCGAACCTTGTTAAACAGTTGACCATCCACAATGTTGTTCAACACCTTACTGATGTCCATATCGACAATGTACACCTCTCTACCTCAATTAATCTTCTTAGTCGCTTCTTTAAAAAATTCTGTCAGATCAGTGAGGCACAATATTGCTTCCTCAAAGCCATGTTGACTATCCCTGATCAGTGGTTTCCTTTCAAAATGCGTGAAAATCCAATGCCTTATAATCCTCTCCAACAACTTACCCACCACTGACGTCAGGTTCACTGGCTTTTCCTTATTACCCTTCTTCAATCCTTTAAGTAATGGCAGCACGTTAGCCAACCTCCAGTCTGCCACCACTTTACCTGTGGCTAATGATGATAGCACGGGGCTCAGCAATCACTTCCCTAGCTTCCCACAGAGTATCTCGTACATCTAATAAAAGCCAAGACATTTTCCTTCCTTTGCATGTTTTAAGACCTCCAGCAGCTTCTCTGTAGTACAGACACTTTCCAAGATGTCACTACATACTTCCCAAGTTCCCTCGCTTCCATATCCTCCTGCACAGTAAATACTGATACAAAATATTCGTTCAGTACCTCCCCCATTTCCTGTGGTTCTGCACATGGGCAGCCTTGCTGATCTTTAAGGATGTCCTATTCTCCCCACAGATACTCTTCGTTCTTGACGTATTTGTAGAATTCCTTTGGAATCTCCTTAACTCTATTTGCCAAAGCTATCACATGTCCCCTTTTTGTGCTCCCAATTTACCTCTTAAGTATACTCTTGTTGACTTCAGACACTTCTAGTGATTCACTTTAAATCAGGAATTAAGAGGCTAATGATGACAATTCCGATGTAAGAAAAATCCATCTGGTTCACTGACCCCTTTAAAGGAAACAAACTGCCATCCTTACCTGGTCTGGTCTACATGAGACTCCAGACACACAGCAATGTGAATTACTGTTAACTGTCCTCTGGGCAATTAGGGATGGGTAATAGATGCTTGCCTAGCCAGGGACGCCCTCATCCCATGAATGAATTAAGAAAACAAAACTTAATTCCTGCTGTCTATACCTGACATATCCTTCCCTTTTTTCCGTGACCAGAACGTCAACTTCTCCAATTCTCCACCATTGCTTACACCTACAGCCTTACCCTTCACCCTAACAGGAACATACTGTCTCTGTACTTCTGATGTCTCATTTTTGAAGGCTTCCCCCTTCTCTGCCAATATCTGCCCCAATCGACTTTGAAAATTCTTGATTAATATAAAAATTGTCTTTTCAACAATTTACAACGTTAAGTTTTAGACCTGGTTCATCATTTTCCATCTCTATTTTGAAACTAATAGAATTATGATGGCTTGCCATAAAGTGCTCCCACACTGATACCAAAACCACCCCCTCCCCACTGCCTTATTCCCAAGGGTACGGTGATGTTTAGCTCCTTCCCTGTGATGGAGAGCATTGGACAAACAGCTGCAGCGTTGTAACTGGGATTGGGGTCAGCAGAGTCTTCGACTCATTGGGTTGATTCTAACAACAATTTGTCTCAATGACGTTTTCATTGTGTGTGACAGAGGGATTGTCTGCACGAGGCTGAGCTCGTTTCTTGGAACTATCTTATCGAATGCACCTCATTAACTACCCACCCTACCCCATGGTGACCCTCTCATCATGGCTAGAGGTACTCACCATTTCCCGGGTGCCCCTGGATATTCCATAATCCCTGACATTGGTGCCACCTTTAAACGTCCAATGGGCACACGGTTGAGCTTTCTCAGTTTGGAGCTGCCCTGCACGGTTTACCCCGAGAATGGGGGATAAGGGGCAATCACACCACAGTTTGTCGACAGGGGCACGGAGCTCCTGGTGGATGGGCTAGTACAGAAGAGGATTATTCTCTTCCCAGAGGCGGCCACATTACCAGACCCACCGAGCATAGTCTGAGCTTACCACCCAACTCAGTGCAGTATCTGAGGTCTGAGGAAATGCCCAGCAATACAGGACAAGCATCAATAACCTTCCCTGCTCTGTCAGGATAAGTATGACTGTGTTCTCTCTGCTCCCTCACAATCACTGAATATCTGTTATAGCACCGACACACGAACAAGGCTCATGCTCCACTACTCTCACTACTGCAAATAGCACCTTCCTTCTCTCTCTCTTTCCCCTCCACTATATCTCCCACACTAATAACACTGTTTGGATACAACACTATGGACTGACTCCCTCTGGACACATCACCATCTCACCTCCCTCCCCACCCACACCAGCACGAACAGCAGGTACTCCCACTCCCACCTTCACTCCCTCCCTCCATTTCTCGCATTCCAAGAGAAACAGCCTGGAATAGGATGGAAACATAGAACATAGAACATAGAACAATACAGCACAGAACAGGCCCTTCGGCCCACGATGTTGTGCCGAACTTCTATCCTAGATTAAGCACCCATCCATGTACCTATCCAAATGCCGCTTAAAGGTCGCCAATGAATCTGACTCTACCACTCCCACGGGCAGCGCATTCCATGCCCCCACCACTCTCTGGGTGAAGAACCCACCCCTGACATCTCCCCTATACCTTCCACCCTTCACCTTAAATTTATGTCCCCTTGTAACACTCTGTTGTACCCGGGGAAAAAGTTTCTGACTGTCTACTCTATCTATTCCTCTGATCATCTTATAAACCTCTATCAAGTCACCCCTCATCCTTCGCCGTTCCAACGAGAAAAGGCCGAGAACTCTCAACCTATCCTCGTATGACCTACTCTCCATTCCAGGCAACATCCTGGTAAATCTTCTCTGCACCCTCTCCAAAGCTTCCACATCTTTCCTAAAGTGAGGCGACCAGAACTGCACACAGTACTCCAAATGTGGCCTAACCAAAGTCCTGTACAGCTGCAACATCACCTCACGACTCTTGAATTCAATCCCTCTGCTAATGAACGATAATACTCCATAGGCCTTCTTACAAACTCTATCCACCTGAGTGGCAACCTTCAAAGATCTATGTACATAGACCCCAAGATCCCTCTGTTCCTCCACCTGACCAAGAACCCTACCATTAACCCTGTATTCCGCATTCTTATTTGTTCTTCCAAAATGGACAACTTCACACTTGGCAGGGTTGAACTCCATCTGCCACTCCTCAGCCCAGCTCTGCATCATATCTAAGTCCCTCTGCAGCCGACAACAGCCCTCCTCACTGTCCACAACTCCACCTATCTTTGTATCATCTGCAAATTTACTGACCCACCCTTCGACTCCCTCATCTAAGTCATTAATAAAAATTACAAACAGCAGAGGACCCAGAACTGATCCCTGCGGAACTCCACTTGTAACTGGACTCCATGCTGAATATTTACCATCTACTACCACTCTCTGACTTCGACCGGTTAGCCAGTTTTCTATCCAATTGGCCAAATTTCCCTCTATCCCATGCCTCCTGACTTTCCGCATAAGCCTACCATGGGGAACCTTATCAAATGCCTTACTAAAATCCATGTACACTACATCCACTGCTCTACCCTCATCCACATGCTTGGTCACCTCCTCGAAGAATTCAATAAGACTTGTAAGGCAAGACCTACCCTTCACAAATCCGTGCTGGCTGTCCCTAATCAAGCAGTGCCGTTCCAGATACTCGTAAATCCTATCCCTCAGTACCCTTTCCATTACTTTGCCTACCACAGAAGTAAGACTAACTGGCCTGTAATTCCCGGGGTTATCCCTATTCCCTTTTTTGAACAGGGGCACAACATTCGCTACTCTCCAGTCCCCTGGTACCACCCCAGCTGCCAGTGAAGACGAGAAGATCATTGCCAACGGTACTGCAATTTCCTCTCTTGCTTCCCACATAATCCTAGGATATATCCCGTCAGGCCCGGGGGACTTGTCTATCCTCAAGTTGTTCAAAATGTCCAACACTTCTTCCTTCCTAACAGATATCTCTTCTAGCTTATCAGTCCGTTTCACACTCTCCTCTTCAACAATACAGTCCCTCTCGTTCGTAAATACTGAAGAGAAGTACTTGTTCAAGACCTCTCCTATCTCTTCCGACTCAATACACAGTCTCCCACCACTGTCCTTGATCGGACCTACCCTCGTTCTCGTCATTCTCAGGTTTCTCACATACGCATAGAATGCCTTGGGGTTATCCTTGATCCTATCCGCCAGGGATTTTTCATGCCCTCTCTTAGCTCTCCTAATCCCTTTCTTCAGGTCCCTTCTGGCTATCCTGTATCCCTCCACTGCTCTGTCTGAACCTTGTTTCCTCAACCTTATGTAAGCCTCCTTCTTCCTCTTTACTAGACATTCAACCTCCCTCGTCAACCAAGGCTCCCTCACACGACCATTTCTTTCCTGCCTGATCGGTACATACATATCAAGGACACGTCGTATCTGCTCCTTGAAAAAGTCCCACATTTCCACCACATCCTTCCCTGACAGCCTATGCTCCCAACGTATGCTCCTCAAATCCTGTCTTACAGCATCGTAATTTCCCTTCCCCCAATTGTAAAAACTTCCTTGTTGTGTGCACCTATCCCTCTCCATAACCAAGGTGAAAGTGACAGAATTGTGGTCGCCATCACCAAAATGTTCACCCACTAACAAGCCCACCACTTGTCCCGGTTCGTTACCGAGTACCAAATCCAATATGGCCTCCCCTCTGGTTGGACAATCTACATACTGCGTTAGAAAAGCTTCCTGGACACACTGCACAAACACCGCCCCATCCAATCTACTTGATTTAAAGAGCTTCCAATCAGTATTTGGGAAGTTGAAGTCGCCCATGACTACGACCCTGTGGCTTCTGCACCTTTCCAAAATCTGTTTCCCAATCTGTTTCTCCACATCTTTGCTGCTATTGGGGGGCCTATAATAAACACCCAACAAGGTGACTGCACCTTTCCTATTTCTGACTTCAGCCCATACTACCTCCAGAGGCAGATCTCCCTCAAACTTCCTTTCTGCAGCCGTTATACCATTTCTAATTAGCAATGCCACCCCCCCTCCTTTTTTACCACCCTCCCTAATCTTACTGAAACATCTGTAACCAGGAACCTCCAACAGCCATTCCTGTCCCTCATCTATCCATGTTTCCGTGATGGCTACAACATCGTAGTCCCAGGTACCGATCCATGCCTTAAGTTCACCCACCTTATTTCTGATACTCCTTGCATTGAAGTATACGCACTTGAGCCCATCTCTGTGTCCGTAAGTAGTCCCTGTCAGTGCTACCTTCTCCACAGCCTCCCTACAGTCTTGGACATCCTGACACACAGCTAGCTTACTTGCTGGACTACAAGTCCGGATCCCATCCCCCTGCCAAATTAGTTTAAACCCCCCCGAAGAGTGCTAGCAAACCTACCCCCCAGGATATTGGTGCCCTTCTGGTTCAGGTGCAACCCGTCCTGTTTATACAGGTCCCACCTTCCCCAGAATGCAGTCCAATTGTCCAAATATCTGAAGCCCTCCCTCCTACACCATCCTTGCAGCCACGTGTTCAACTGCACTCTCTCCCTATTCTTTGCCTCTCTGTCACGTGGCACCGGCAACAACCCAGAGATGACGACTCTGTCTGTCCTAGCTTTTAGCTTCCAGCCTAACTCCTTGAGCTCTTGAATGACCTCCCCGCCCCTCTTCCTACCTATGTCGTTGGTGCCAATGTGTACCACGACTTCTGGCTGCACACCCTCCCCCTTAAGGATTCTGAAGACACGGTCCGAGACGTCTCGGACCCTAGCACCCGGGAGGCAACAAACCATCCGAGAGTCTCGCCCATGTCCACAGAACCGCCTGTCCGTCCCTCTAACTAGAGAGTCCCCTATAACTAGCGCTCTCTTCTTCTCCCCCTTTCCCTTCTGAATCTCAGAGCCACAGACCCCTTCACTGCAGCTTACACCTGCAAGGCTGTCCCCCCCAACAGTTTCCAAAGCTGCATACTTATTTTTTAGGGGAACGACTACAGGGGAACCCTGCACTGCCTGTTTCTTCCCCTTCCCACCTCTAACTGTTACCCAGCTACCTCTGTTCTCTGGCGTAACTATGTCCCTGTAGCTTCTATCGATCACCCTCTCAGCCTCTCGAATAATCCTCAGCTCATCCAGTTCCAGTTCCAGTTCCCTAACTCGTTCGGTGAGGATCAGGATCTGACTGCATTTCCTGCACACGAAGTCGGCAGGAGTATCGGTGGTCACCCCTACCTCAAACATCCTGCAGGAGGAACATTCCACCGCCTGTGCTGCCATGACTGTACACTGTCTCCAAAAACAAGAACACTGAGTCAATAACCTGTGGACGTTAAAGTTAGGTTAGAGGAGGAGGGTGGGAGGGAGGCCCTACGAAAGTAGGACCTGGGGTTTAGAACACACCCACTCAAATACAAAGGGACAAGCTGGGTGGTGGAGAGCCCAATATCCATCTCTCCACCACCACCACCTGTACCTGTGTGTCTGTATTTGACTCTGTGCGTATCTATAATTAAGTGCAGGTCTGTCGTCTCTGTGGTGCTGAAAATGAAACAATCTCTCCCTCAGCTGGCCTCCCCACCCTACTGCAGTGAGAGCGGCAGAAAGTGACAACCCTTGAGGATTCAGTCTGGGTGGGAGAGACAGTGAGAGAGCTCATAGCACGATGCAAACTGACAGCACCTTCAACACACACACACGCACCCACGTGCAGGCTCGCACACACAATGCTGATACATGGTGGGTTGCAAATATACTTGGGCCTGTCAGAATGGAAATGCTCACCTCCAAGTGAACCAATTTGTCAGACGGTGACATGAATTGATTTCTCATTCTGTGAGTTGCAATCTTAAAACTTATTTGAGAAAGTATTGAAAAGTCCTGAAAAAGGCCCAGTAGTGTTGCTAATGACACAGGAACAACATTGCTCAGTATCGGACAAAACAGCTCTATGCTTCCAATGATATTATTGGAAAATGAAACTGCCGTACAATTTGAGAGATTTACAGAAGATTTGTAATCTTCTGAGAGAGTAAAAACTCTGCCATTGATGCAGTGGTGTGGACAGTCCAGCAGAGGGTAGTATTGTATGAATCTAATCACCAAACTCAGAGGCGAGCATTGCTGCCTCACAGCGCCAGGCACCCGGGCTCGATTCCACGCTCGGGCGATTGTCTGTGTGAAGTTTCACATTCTCTCCGTGTCTGCGAGGGTTTCCACCGGATTCTCCTGTTTCCACCCACAGTCCAAAGATGTGGATGTTAGGTGGAGTGGCCATGCCAAATTGTCCATAGTGCCCAGGGATGTGTAGGTTAGGGGCATTAGTCATGAGTAAACGTAGGAGAGTATTTCAACGGGTCTGGGTGGGTTATTCTTCGAAGGGTCAGTGTGGATGTATTGGGTCGAAGGACCTGCTTCCACACTGTAGGAATTCTATGAACTCTGCCAACAACAGGGACAGACAGAGAGAGAAGAGGGAGACTTTGATTCCAAATTACATCTATTTACTTCAAAAAGAACTCTACACAGAGATGCAGACAGAGGTACACACAAACTGAGATACTGACACTAACACACATAACACAGGCCCACAGAGATACGCACACAGATATGGACGTTTACACACAAACACACGAACATAACCCCACATACAGGCACACAATGTCTTCAATACAGAGATATATACGTTTTAATTAATAAGTTATCAATGGTGAGTCGAAGAAGGCAGGAGAATGGGGTTGAGAAATATTTTAGCCGTGATCAAATATCATGGCAGACAAGATGGGCTGAATGGCCAAATTCTGCTCCAAGGTTCATTGCTCATATGATCTTGCGGTGCCTGGAATTGTCTTTCCACGAGGTCAGTGGAGGCTGAATTTGGTAAGAATTTGATTTAGGAGAGTTAGTGAGAATGTGGACAGGTTTGAGGGGCTGAATGGTCGATATATGTTCCTAATGGTCGACTCCTTATATATCAAAAGTGTGGTGATTCGTTTGAGGGGAACACATTTTGAGAATAAGGACCTTCCCATTTCTGACTGAGACAGGGATGTTCCTTTCTCTTTAGGGTTGTATGATCTGTGATGTTCTCATGCCGAAGTAGCAAGGTTCAGTTCCATAGATCTTTGATGAACAAGAGAATCCATATTTATTAGGAACTGACAGGAAGGGGATGTTTAATCACAATCACATCAACAATGCACATTCTGAATGGTGCAGCAGGCCCGAGGGGCTGAATGTCCAGATGCTGTTCTCTCAACCACTCAATAATGTTACAGAGGTAAAGAAAGGTCCCATTCAGCCAGTCAACATCATTATAATGAGACAGGCGGAGAGCATTCTGCCCTTTAAGGATTTACACAGTAATAGATTGAAGTCATTCAGCCCACTAAGTACATTACACAGTGTAGGATGAGGCCATCCAACCTTTCTAGCCTGGTGCCCAGCAACAGGGGAAACCTGATAAACTATCAGGGAATAAACATTCGGGATAAATGTTTATATTCAGGTTGTAAAGTTTCAACTTGGTGGAATGCCTCAGGGATCAGTGTGACATTATCAACAATTGACAATTTATACCAATGACTTGGATGAGGTGACTCATTGGATTGGAACTCAATTAGTTCATTTACCACGATAATCATTTAACAGCACATGGAGACTCTGCAATGGGATACCGACAGGGGAAATTAGTGAGCAAATCTTTGGCAGAAAACAGTATAACAAGGGCTAAGGGAAGGCAGTGCTCAGAACAGATAAAATAACAGTAACCTACTGAAATGGAGAGAACATTGCAGAACGCATTGGTACGGAGGGATGTGTGTGTCTCGGTACATGAGCCATATAAACCTCGTCAGCAGATTCAGCAAGTGATTAGAGAAGTGTATTGAATGATGCTGTTTCATGCAAATGCTATTGGGTATAATCATCGGGATGTTTTTCTGTATCTGTACATGACAATGCTGAGACTACATCGAATGTATTGTATGTAGTAATGAACCCCGAAATTGAAAGAAAAAAATATGCAATTGTTTTAGAAGCTTTTCACACATGCTTCACTTTACTCCTTGTTAGAATGAAGGCCTGATAGAACCATAGTGTCATACAGCACGGAAACAGACCCTTCAGTCCAGATCATTTGCACCAACCAGATATTCCAATCTGATGTAAAACCATTTGCCAACATTAGACCCATAACTCTCTAAACCTCCTTATTCATATACCCATCCACTGCCTCTTAAATGTTTTAATTGTAGCAGCCTCCACCACTTTCGCTGCCAGCTTGCTCCATACACGCACTACCCTCTGTGTGATAAAGATACCACTCAGGTATCTTTTTCATTTTCCCTTCTCAATTTAAGTCTTTGCCCTCTGGTTTGGACTCCTCCAGCCTTTGACTGATAATAACCTTGACTGATCCCGCATCCATGGCCCTCATGGACTCTACAATGTCAGAGTACTTCAAGCCTGAGAATGAGAGCTGATCATATTGAACCATATAAGACCCTGAGGAGAGTGTATTGGGGCAGACCTGAGGATTAGAGAATAAAACTAAGGATTTAATTTTAAAAACAATATACTCATTTTAACACAGGTACTATGAAGACTTAATATATTGTACAAAAATTATGCATACACCTCTAAATATACCTTCAAATTATAAATTGCAAATTATTCCTAAATGGAGCAGGTAACGTGGATGGAGTAATTCAATCAGGAGAATGTTCACCCAGACCTTACCGAGTCCAGGTTGGTGTTTGGGTCACATTATTGCATGTTTCAGATCAGGGAGGAAGCAAATGCGACCTGTCGTAGAAGCAAACGGCCATTGCTCCATCTCTACTTGTACTTCTCTACAGCAACATATGAGAGCTGAAAACCAATCAGCCATCTTTAGAACTCTTTTAAGCTTCCTGCTGATGATTCATTGGAATCTGTCCTCTGCCTGCAGCAAAGGGAATTCAGCCAAATCCAACTGTTCCAGGAAGAAACCCCAGTGCTAGCAGCTTCTGTGAGGCAGAATCACTTCAGAGGCAGAATAACAATTGAAACTATCTCAATTTTGCTATTGTCATGAAATTTACTGTTATTTGGACAAAGCTCTTTCGAACTAATATCCTGCAGAGTTTCTTTTTATTCCGTTTGCCTTCAGACGTGTGTGTGCGTGTGTCTTTGTGTGCATATTTCTGTGTCTCAGATTTATAGAAAAATAAATGTTGATGTAGGTATTGTCAATGTTCAAACTCTTATATCATTTATGTATCCATCGTATTTCGAGTAATTTAGCTTTGGTTTTAGAGTTTTAACAAAGTTGAGAAACCTGTCTGACTTGTTCCTAACACTGAACCTGACCCAGTCTGAGAACGATATCATTTACCATATCACACACTTAGTTACACGGATAATTTTTCGTGACGGCTGGAGGAGTGGGACTAGAAAAAGAAGCAATGACTCCCTAACCTCAGTAGGAACAGGGATAAGGAGAAATTCTCAGAAGGCCATTTGAGTGGGAATTTCTCCTCCCCACAGGTTTGTGGTACCTGTGTGTTTGCATTTATTGAAAGGTGTGTTAGTTAAATATTTGACGGGAAAGTGACTCAAGTATAATGAACTGCAGATAGGAACGTGCAGCTGAGACCACAATGTGATCAGCCACAAAATTAGTCCTTGGTGGGGCAGGGACCCACTCCTCTATCTCAGTCCTATTTCGCCCCATTCCATTCAGCGCCTCAATCTGCTACACAGGAGCAGTTGGAAACTACTTGCTCCTACTACCTGGTGCACAGAAACCGAGGAGACCATTCAGCCCCTGAATACAGTCAAACATGATTTGGTGTGGATTGGAGAACGTTCTTGGGAAAAAAGAGTTGGTGTTTCTGTGAAACAGTTCCCTCCTCACTCCTTACAGAAGTACCCCCTCTCCATTTATTTGTCATGTTGTTGATCCAGATTCACAGTGAATAATGACCCCTTACACTACCCAGATATTGCTCACAAAATCCTCTGGTCTCTTTGACTACAGCATTCCTTCACAGGACAGCCAGGAATATAACAACGATGAACTTTCCAATAAGAGAATTCAAGAACATGAGAAGCAGGAGTAGGTCATTCAGCCCCGACTGCCTGCCTTTCCCTTCAATAAGATCATGGCTGATCTGCTCTATGCCCCAACTCCTGGAGTGCCTGCCGTGTCAAACATCCATCCATCCCTGTCTTACCACTATCTCAATGATCTATCTCCCCAAACTCTCTGGTATAGAGAAGTCCCGATGGTCACACCCCTATGTGAGAAGGAAACACGCCGCACATATACAACTGTGACCTATTGACATGAACAAAATATATAAAAACCAGGTAATAGTGAATGGCCCTGACAACAAGGCAGTGTTTACCTGAGGATGGTATCAAGGAACCTGAAGAAAATGGAACTTAATGGAAATCCAAGGGTAACCTCCCCACTGGTTGGAGTGATTCAGCACAAACAAGATGTTTGTGGTTCTTCGACATATATCACCTCAGTTTCGGGACATCTCTGCTAGAGATCCCAGCACAAACATCTTCATTTGCGCCTCGGTGTCTTCCCCCCCATCAGAATCTCAGAAGTGGAGGTGGTGACTGAAATTCATGTAATGTTGAGAACAATGTGCCCCCCTCAGCTCCTGAAGCAGTCTGTGTCCATGTGCAGGAAGACCCGGACAGCATTCAGGCTTGTGCTGTTGAAGTGTCGGTAACATTCATGTAACAGTCCTGCTGGACACTGTGTGTTACCAGAGTAAAGAGAGGTGTTCGTTCAGCACCTCAAGCTAACTTCACAGGAATATGAGGAGGTCATTCCGCCCATCAATGTTATTGGATAAGAATAGGGATAGCCCATTCATTCCCTCCTGACTATTGCACAGGAAGGTAAGGAGTCCAGTCAAACACATTGAGCTGCTAAACAGGAACCACGGGTTGCACAGTCAGGTTCTTGAGCGTCTCCCAAGACATCATGAGGTGGACATTCAGCCGCTCAAGCCCCTTGTACAGAAATAGGACGATGTTATCTACAACCAAACATGACAAACCAATGAAAAAGACACTGCATGGATAGACTGTTCCTTGTCGTTCCTTCTGGCTCCATTGCTAATGGTCCACAATGTATACATTAATATGGTTGTTGATGGTGAGGAGAGAGGACATCTCCGAGAAGGCAGAAGGGTATTCTCTATGGAGGTCAGAAGCTGTTGGGAATGGCTAACATTTTCGGGAGTTAGGCATTGCAACTGCTGACAGATTTGTCAATAATGTGACTTCCAGTGCAGGGTCACACACCAACTGCACATTGAGGCAATGAGAGTTCATTCAGAACCTGAAGCTCTCCCTCAACCAATATAGGAGCTTCACAGAGGAACATAAACTACCAAGAAGCACGTATCATGGGCAAAATGTAATTTCTTATGCCACCAATGTCTTTCTCTGGACATAATGTGTGTTCGTCCATAATCTTCAAGTTTCAATACAATCAACTAATATGCTCTCACCGTGCTACCAACTAAACATCCATTTCGTTCACACTCGCTTTATGTTACCATCATCCCAGAGATTAATCTGATAAAACAGCTTTGCACTTCCTCTGTGACAAGGTGATCATTGATTTATAAAGGTCAGAAAGTCTGTCCACAATAGCCCAAATACTGCCTCAACAACATTCCACAACTCCTCCACATGATTCATTTTGTAATGAAGGCTGACATTTCATTTCCTGTTCTGATTAATGGATGCCCTGCGTGAATTCTATTCGTGACTTGTGGCCAAGGACATTCCGATCCTTTGTGTCAAAAGCACTTCGCAGACTTTCACCTTTAAATAAATCCAACATGAAAAGGACTGCATGTGTAGTTCACATTCAAATCAGTTCTTTGTGTTACAAACAGCGATGCTCCAAGCACTGATGCATGTGATACCCAATCAGTCGTGACCTTCTGTCCAAAGGACGACCCTAGTCTCTGTGTTCTCTCCATCATCCAATTCTTAATCCATGCAGGATACCTTCCCCTTCCCCAAGGACTGTAACTTTCTTCTCTCACCTGTGTACAACCATGTCAACCTTCTTCTGAAAATACAAATACACCGTTCACACTCGTTCTCACTCGTCGATGTCACAACCAACATCGTCCATAAACTCCAGTACGTTTTTCAAAGGTAGTTTTCCTGTCCTGAATCTGGTTGACACTACTCAATCATATTATTGTTCTCCAATGATCTATTTATGATTAAATACAAAAATTGCTCATAGTTATCTCACTAATGACATAAACCTATCCCCCAGTTGTTTTTCTGTTTTCACTCTCCGTCCTGTTGTAAATATGTGTGGTCACAATACACAATGGCTGCTTTCCAGTCTGCAGGATCCATTACACATCATAAAGAGTTTTGATCTCTTTCATATGATTACGGAAAAGGCTGGAAAAAAGGAGGGTATTCACCCATCGTGTCTGCACCAGCTCTGAAAAGAGTTATCCAGCAAACTCAATTCTCCAACCCTATCTCTGTAGCCCTCTAAATTCATCACCGATCTGTTCCAGCAGCTTACCAACCTTCAACACAATGAGTTTTTCCAGTACTTCAACATTACTAATTCTAAATTTCTTAATTTCCTCACTTTTGCCAGTAACCATGTTCTCTAATATTTCCGAAAAAGATTTTCTGTTGCTTCTTCTGTTTAGACAAAACCAATGTATTCACCTGACTGGACAGAGGTGGCCACTGTCACCTTGTGAATATGTGAGGTGATGGGACTCTGGCATAATGGATATGTCCCCTACTCCTGCCTAGCAAGGTCCAGAATCAAAATGGTTGATGGACATTTTGAATATAGTCCTCTCCCTGGTGTGAGACTGCACAGCTCTGTGACCTCCTCATTGTTGAAATGAACCGGATTCACTCTTTGCACCTGGGAAAGGTATACCATTGGGAGGTACTTGTGGAAATCTCAGAAAGGATAATACAGTGCTCTACTCCTCCCTATGCAGTTTCAGCAGACTCAGATACACTATAAAATCTATCCTCATACCTTGCACAGAGTAGGAACACCAGGGCCTCTGGTGTCGCTGAATGAATGCAGCAGCTAACAACGCCAATCCAATAAAACCATCCAGAGAAACTACACTGACTTTCCAATGTCAGGAGCAAGTGAATACTTATATATATGGCACAGTGTTGAAAATGCCTACATCTCCTCTGTTTGTAATCCTGGCTGATAAACTGTTACATTTCTGTGCCGTCCCTGAAATATGAATAGTTCTGCTCTCGTGGAAATAGTTGATAATGTAACTGCCCAATTATCTGTGTGTCAGTCACGGTAATACCAACACTGCTATTGATGGTGGAGATGCTGGGGGAGGTGATGGTCTAGTGGTATTTTCTCTAGACTGTAACTTCGGAGATTTCCACAAATATTTCCCAATGGTATACCTTTCCGAGGTAATGACCCAAACCCGGACTTCAATCCCGTCACATCAGACGCTGGAATTTGAATTCAATAAAATATTTGGAATTATCAATCTAATGAAATATTGATGGGTGCCAAAACTAAACATCTGGCTCACTAGTCTCCTTCAGGGAAGGAAATTTGATTTCTTCACTGGTCTAGCCTGCATGTGATTCTTGGCTGTCAGCAGTGGTAGTCTCTCAAATGGGCTTTGAAATGGCCAAGACAGACATTCAGTTATAATACTACAAGGTTTCAAAGAAGTGTAACCAGACAGACTGAACCACTGCCAGTCTACAACACGTCGATGTGCAGTGGTTCAGAGAAGCAGTTCCCCAGCACCTTCTCAAAAGCAACTCAGAAAGTGAAATAAATGCTGGCCCAGCCAACAACACCCATGTCCCATTAATGAAGAAAGGAAGATGACCACACTCAGGATGGAGTGATAGGGGGGACAGAATTCACTTGAAACAGGGACTTTGACATATACCTATATGAGCATGACACTCAGGAATATGGGAAAAGGTGAAAAATAAATGAAAATGATCTCCCAATTTATTTCCATATTAGCTGATTATCCACAGTCCCTTTATTGATTTTTTTCAATGTCTCTATTTCTCCATATATTCAACTCAATCCACCAACACACAGTGCATAATTTCCCAGATGCTTCCACATCTGATGCATGGTGAGTCGACTCAAAATGCTAACTCTGTTTTTCTCTCGACAAAGCGACCAAACCTGCTCGGTTTCCCCAGCATTCTGTTTTTATTTTTGTTTCTTTGTTTGATTTAACCTTTACTTTTGTTATTTTATGGGACATTGGCCCATCAAGTCCACATTGACCCTCTGCAGAGCGTTGCACCCAGACCCACCTCATACCCCTTTCTTGCATTTCCCATGGCTAACCCACTCCTACCCTGTCCCTGCGTATCCCACAGCCAACACACCTCGCTGCACATGATGGGTAATTTAGCATGGTCAATCTACTGACGCTGTGTGCACTGTGGGAGGAAACTGAACCTGACAGACGTGTAGAACATAGAACGTAGAAGAGTACAGCACAGAACAGGCCCTTCAGCCCACGATGTTGTGCCGACCACTGATCCTCATGTATGCACCCTCTAATTTCTGTGACCATATGCATGTCCAGTAGTCCCTTAAATGTCCCCAATGACCTCGCTTCCACAACTGCTGCTGGCAACGCATTCCATGCTCTCACAACTGTGTAAAGATACCGCCTCTAACATCCCCTCTATACTTTCCTCCAACCAGCTTAAAACTATGACCCCTCGTATTAGTCATTTCTGCCCTGGCAAATGGTCCCGGGCTATCGACTCTATCTATGTCTCTCATTATTTTGTATACCTTAATTAGGTCCCCTCTCCTCCTCCTTCTCTTCAATGAAAAAAGTCCGAGCTCAGTCAACTACTCATCATAAGATAAGCCCTCCAGTCCAGGCCCCATCCTGGGAAACCTCCTTTGGACCCTCTCCAAAGCATCCACATCTTTTCTATAATAGGGCGACCAGAACTGGACACAGTATTCCAAGTGCGGTCCAACCAAAGTTTTATACAGCTGCAACAAGATCTCACAACTCTTAAACTCAATCCCCCTGTTAATGAAAGCCAAACACCATATGCTTTCTTCACAACCCTGTCCATTTGGGGACACTTTAAGGGATCTATGTACCTGCACACCAAGATCCCTCGGTTCCTCCACACTGCCAAGAATCTTATCCTTAATCGTGTACTCAGCTTTCAAATTCGACCTTCCAAAATGCATTACCTCGCATTTATCCAGGTTGAACTCCATCTGCCTCCTCTCAGCCCATCTCTGCATCCTGTCAATGTTCTGCAGCAGCCTACAACAGCCTCTATACTGTCAACGACACCCCCAACCTTTGTGTCATCTGCAAACTTGCTGGCCCATCATTCAATCCCCTCATCCAAGTCATTAATAAAAATTTTAAACAGTAGAGGCCCAAGGACAGAGCCCTGTGGAACACCCACTCACCACAGACTTCCAGGGAGAATATGTTCCTTCTACTACCACTCGCTGAGCTAAGTTCCCCTGTATCCCAATCCTCCTGACCTTCTGAGCGAGTCTACCATGGGGAACCTTATCAAATGCCTTGCTGAAGTCCATATACACTACGTCCACAGCTCGACTCTCATCAACTTTTCTAGTCACATCCTCAAAGAACTCGAGAAGGTTTGTGAGGTATGACCTGCCCCTCACAAAGCCGTGGTGACTGCATTTAAACAAGCCATACTCTTCCAGATGGTCATAAATCCTATCCCTCAGAATCCTTTCTAACATCTTGCAGACATCAGATGTGAGACTTACTGGTCAGTAATTGCCGGGAATTTCCCTATTTCCTTTCATGAAGAGAGGAATTACATTTGCCTCTCTCCACTCCTCAGGTACAACTCCAGTGGAGAGCGAGGATGAAAAAGTATTAACAAGTGGCAAAGCAATTGCATTTCTCGTTTCCCAAAGCAGCCAAGGAAAAATCTGGTCCGGGCCTGGCGACTTGTCAATCTTAATGTTTGACAACATTTTTGGCAGATCAGCTTCCTCTATCTCTATCCATTCCAGCATGCACATCTGCTCTTCAAAGGTTTCATTCACTACAAAGTTTGTTTGTTTTGTAAAGACAGAAGCAAAAAACTCATTTAGGGCTTCCCCTACCTCCTCAGACTCCACACACAAATTCCCTACTCTATCCCTGATCGGCCTTCTCTTTCTTTGACCATTCTCTTATACCTCACATAAGTGTAAAATGCCTTTGTATTCTCCCAAGCCTTTCTCGTGCCCCCTCCTGGCTCTCCTCAGACCATTTTTAAGCTCCTTCCTCGCCTGCCTGCAATCGTCCAGAGCTGAGCTTGACCCTAGCTTCTTCCAACTTATGTAAGCTACCTTTTTCCTTTTGACGAGAATCTCCACCACTCTTGTCATTCAAGGTTCCTTTATCTTACCACTTTTTGCCAGTCTCAGAGGGACATATTTATTCATCACTCGCAACAACTGCTCCTTAAACAGTCTCCACACGTCTTTAGTGCCTTTACCATGGAACAATTGGTCCCAGTCCATGCTTCCTAACTCATGTCTAATCGCATCATAGTTTCCTAATTCCCTTATTTTAAATTTCCTCCCATTTTGCCTAATTCTCTCCTTCTCCATAGCTATGTAGAATGTGAGGCAGTTGTGGTCACTATCACCAAAGCGCTCTCCTACCACAAGATCTGATACCTGCTCCGGCTCGTTTCCGAGCATCAAGTCTAGAATGGCCTCTCTTCTCGTTCGGCCTGTCAACGTACTGAGTTAGGAAACCCTCCTGAACACACCTTGCAAAAACAATTCCATTCAAATCTTCTGCTCGAAGGAGGTTCCAATCAATTTTGGGAAAGTTAAAGTCACCCATTACAACAACCCTACTACATTCACACTTTTCCAAAATCTGCCGACCTATGCTTTCTTCAATCTCCCTGTTGCTATAGGGGGGCCTGTAGTAAACCTCTAACGAGGTGACTGCTCCCTTGCTGTTCCTAATTTCCACCCATACTGACTTGGGTAGGCAGATCTTCCTCGACAATGGAAGCTTTTGTAGCTGTGATACCCTCTCTGTTTAGTAGTGCTACACCCCCTCCCCTTCCCCCCACCCCCATTCTTTTTAAATTGTGTAAACCCTGGAACACAACATCATAGCACCAGGTACTGATCCATGCTCTAAGTTAATCACTTTTATTCCTGATACTCCTTGTGTTAAAGCAAACACACTTTAACTGATCCCTTCGTTCCTTCCCAGGAAAATCCTTCCCACTAGCTGGTCTACCTCTTGCTATTGCCTCACCTCCATCAACTCTCACCTCCGGTAGACAGCTCAGGTTCCCACCCCCCCTGCCATACTAGTTTAAACCCATGTGAATAAGAACGTGAAAGGTATGAGCAGAGTGAACAGACAGCAGCTGTTCCCCTTTGTCAAAGGGTTAAAAATAAGGGAGAACACGTTTATTTAAAAGATAAGGCACTAAGAGAGGATTGGTTGAATCTGTTTTGAACCCAGATTGCCTGAGAGGGTGGATAAGGAAGGAAACCTCACAATCTTTATAAAGCACTTGTATCAGCACTGGATGATGTAGACACGATGGGCCTTGTCTTTATAACATGATTCCATGTGGTAGCAGCCATGAAAGCTCTGATATATTCTGAAGCAGCAGCCAATTGGACATGTTGGTTTGTTCCATTGAACTGTGCTCAGTAAGTGGCGAGATTATAAACCAGCATCATCCCATGGAGTATCAGCACTTATTCAACCTAGGACACGGCAGTCATCTCGAAGAATTTCTAGGATTACATACATGCTCAGTGAAGAGTCATTCAACGACAGCGCCAACATTATTCTAACTGCTTGACAACATTATTTTAAGGACACCAATGACAAAGAAATAGACTTCCTTTCATTATTATATAGACTTTTCGTGTAAGGTTGTTATTTCTCTGAAGAATAGTAAATTCCTTCTCATATATTCATAATGATAAAGAGTCCGTTTTCCTGCGAGCTGTTCGTCACAGCAAGACAGCTTGTGTAACACTCCATCCACCACCAGTAATAGTTACTCCCAGCTAAACCAGCACATGAGATGCACTGCTGGTACTCCATCCCACCAGCCACTTGGATGGACCAACACCAACTGGACTGGAACTTCTCAAGGACAAATTATTGCTAGTCGAGCTCCATGTAAATCTCAAATGAACGAAGAAGACAATCCGATTTTCTAATAATTATTAAACAATGAGGACGTTTTGTTGATCTGATGAGTTGGTCACGGTCTTTGAAGTTGTATGATCTATTTCCGTGAAAGCATTTCGTGCATGTATTGAAAGAACAAAAAATCTCAGGTCACAGATACACGATAACACAGCATTTAAACACAAATTGCCAGGGAATAGTAGGGTATAGATCTTCAGTTAACTGGGAATAATGTAGTTTGGTGTTTTCTGGCTGGCATAGTTGTACTGGGCTGAAAGGCTCTATGACTCTATCACTTTAATTGTTGGAAACGGAGAATGTAGTCTCACTATTTCCATAGCTTGTGAGTATCAAGTAGTGAGGAATACAATCTCGAAGGGCACATAGGATATGCAGTTAGATCATTATCCCTTCACTATCAAATTGTTCAGAACCCTTTTCTCTCTTTGTAACATATCTATGAGTGTTCCTGCAGCACATGAATCCCTGAAGTTCATTACTATATTCTGAATAGAAATTAAACACAGGCAACAGAATGCTGGCCTTGGTAAGGAATCGCACCTCACAAGAACAACTGAAAGGAATCTGAAGTATTAACGTTATCCATTCGACACAATCTGATTTTTAAAGCAGTTTCAAAGCAGGCTTTCCCTTTGTCCTGTGCTCCTGACCTCTCTACAACATCATGAACCTTTCTTGAGTGCTTTTCCCGTGCTCTTTAAAAGTCACATTTGGAAAGCTGTGCCCAATTATCTGAAAGGAGAGTTTTCTTGTTCATAAGAATTGTGTCAGTATTTTTCAGTATTTAACGACAACAGAAATGCAGAAACTAGCATCAGGAGTAAGGAATCAAAACAGCTCCATCATGCGATAAGACGATGGCCTCAATCAGACATTCCTCCTTTGCTCTTAAAACATTCGTGCATCATTCTTAGTCAAGAATCTGCCTGCCTTTGCATAAGGAATATTCAATGTCTTATCCTCCATCGCTCTCTAGGAAGGGAGTTCCACAAAGGCACAATACTTTGAGATGATTACACCAAATCACCATCTTCTTCACTGAGATATTCTTCAGCTTTACAACCCATCCACTCATGGTAATCTCTGACACAAGCTGAAACATTGTTTCAGAATTCAACTTGAAAAGGCTAGTTGGAATATTCTGGGGTTAAACAAGATCACATATTGTTCGCCTAAACTCTAGCAGATCCAGGGCCAGACAGTTCAAGATGTCCCCCATAAATAAACGCTCCTCCCAGGAGTCAGCTGAGTGAACCTTCTCTGGATTGCATTTGATATCATTGTGGCCATCACTCTCTTGGTGTGGTTACATCACAACATTATAAATCTGCACAAAATCGTCCCCACTTTTAAATGTATTCTGTTTCAGAAAGTTTCAACGTCTATTTTACTTCAATAAAAATTTTATTTTGTAATCGAGGTGCCTGGTTCCTCTGTGCCTCAAGTCAATCTCTCCACTGAAATAATCCCCTACTTTCCATTCAACCCGCAAATATCTTTCAGCATAGACACATTTTTACTCCATGTCTAAGCTATAAATTTGATGCAAAGTTAAAGTGTTTTGCAGTCCCATCACTCAGTTCCCATTACTCAAAGTAGGGTCAGATGGTGTGGAGTGTGTGTGGTTAGATTTAAGGAATCACAAAGGTGGAAAACCATCGTTGGAGTAATGAATCGTAGTCAGGAGCTGGGGCGCATGATAGACCAGGAGATAGAAAAGATATGAAGGAGAGGCAAAGTCACAGTGATTGGGGGACTGGAAAAATTAGTGGCAGTAATTTGCAAGGAAACGAATTTGTGGAATGTCTACAATATGATTTTTTGGAGCAGCTTATCATGCAGGCAACAAGGGAATGGGCAATACTAGATTTAGTGTTGTGTAGTGAGGCAGACTTGATAAGGAAACTTAAGCTTAAGCATAAGAGAAAGCAGATAACATGGCAAATGGCAGTGGGAAAACAGAGGATTAGGAAGCTTACAAAGAGGAACAGAGGGCAACAAAATAAGAAATAAGGATAAGGACGATTAAATACAAGGGTAAGCTATCCAGTGATATAAAGGACGACTGTAAGAGTCACTTTAGATATATAAAGGGCAAAAAAGAGAAGCATAAATGGATATTGGGGCACTGGAAAATGACGCTGATAAGATAGTAGTGTGGAACAAATAATAGATGAGAAACTAAATAATTATTTCACGTCAGGTTTCAAGGCGGAAGACATGAATAATATCCCAAAAATTCAAGAGAATGAGGAGGCAGAGCTGATTAGGAGAAGTTGCTCGAAAAACTAAATGGGTGAATAAGCCGGATGGAGACATTAATAGTGACCTTCCAGAAATCTTTGGAATCAGGGAGGGTCCCAGCAGACGAAAAAATTGTGAACGTGACACTTTTTTTTAATAGATATTTTTATGAAAAAAGAAGAATTTTGAATTTTTTTTACAAAACTACAAAAATAGTACAAACTAGTGTATTCTGCTTTACAATATAATAACAACCCCAATATAGAATTTAAAAACAAACTACTAATCTATTCTCCAAACTAGCAAAACATAAAATAGGATATCCTACATTACTAACAATAAAACAAAATGAGAAAAGAAAATAAATAAGTAAATAAATAACTAGATACTTTGTTTTATTTTTATAATAAGTCTTAACAGAACCTATATTGATATAGGATTCCTCCTCCCAGGCGCCCCTGAACCAGCCAGAACCATCCCCTTGGCTCAGCGGCACGGTGGCACAGTGGTTAGCACTGCTGCCTCACAGCGCCAGAGACCCGGGTTCAATTCCGCCTCAGGCGACTGACTGTGTGGAGTTTGCACGTTCTCCCCGTGTCTGTGTGGGTTTCCTCCGGGTGCTCCGGTTTCCTCCCACACTCCAAAGATGTGCAGGCCAGGTGAATTGGCCATGCTAAATTGCCCGTAGTGTTAGGTAAGGGGTAGATGTAGCTGTAGGGGTATGGGTGGGTTACGCTTCGGCGGGGCGGTGTGGACTTGTTGGGCCGAAGGGCCTGTTTCCACACTGTAAGTAATCTAATCTAATCAAAGGCTCTGATCAATGTGGCCGATATATCTGTGTCAATGTAGTTCAAAACGGACTGCCATGTTCTATAAAATAATTCCGTCTTTTGGTGCACCATATTCGTAAGGAAGTCAAGGGGGATATATTCCATGAATATCCTGTGACAATTTGAAAGTCTTGGGGGACTTTCACATATCGAATTCACTGAAATGCTTTTCCCACGGACAAAAGGAAATAATACTGAATAATTTCCTCCCATAGACATCCAAAGAGGGGAAATTTGGGGAGCCCAAAAGTAGAGGTATTGGGTCCAACCCAATCTCCGGACCCAAAATCTTTGCCAAGGCATTCGCTACTCTGCCCCAATACAGGCAGATCTTACGGCATATCCACAGACAATGTGTGGAAAGACCAAATCTTAGTTTGCACATAGGACACATTGGAGGTGCTCCTGCCTTGAACTTTGCAAGTCGCTCAGGTGCCATTTGAGCGCTATGAAGTATCTTCATTTGGATAGCCTGAGTTCTGCTAGTGGGCGGCACGGTGGCACAGTAGTTAGCACTGCTACCTCACAGCGCTAGAGACCCGGGTTCAATTCCCGCCTCAGGCGACTCTCTGTATGGAGTTTGCATATTCTCCCCGTGTCTGCCTGGGTTTCCTCCGGGTGCTCCGGTTTCCTCCCACACTCCAAAGATGTGCAGGTCAGGTGAATTGGCCATGCTAAATTGCCCGTAGTGTTAGGTAAGGGGTAAATGTAGGGGTATGGGTGGGTTGCGCTTCGGCAGGGCGGTGTGGACTTGTTGGGCCGAAGGGCCTGTTTCCACACTGTAATTAATCTAAATCTAATAACCAAGATCGAGATCTTCCGGGTGTTTTCCCAGAAGTCCTCCCACATCTCTAAAGATATTTCCATCCCCAACTCTTGACCATTATATAACCGTTCCATGTCCTATGATACCATATTAACTCGTTAGTGGTGGAGAGTACTGACCGCGGGTGGATGCATCCGCCGAAGCACTCTCCTTTCCCTATTAGATTGATATGGATTAATTATCAATGTTTTGTATAAAATCTCGTATTTGAAAATATTGAAAAAGATCTTTGCTAGGCCGCCCAAATTTCTAACGCAGCTGTTTGAAGGACATCGTGACCTCCCCATCAAAAAGGTCTCCCAAACAGGAGACACCGTTGGATTCCCACGTTCTGAATCCAGCATCAGTCTGCCCTGGCTAGAATCTCAACATTCCCACTATAGCAATATAAGGTTTTGTCGGTTGCCCTCATCCTGTTGCATTATCCTCCAGGCTTTGATTGTATTTAATACAATAGGATTTTTACAATGATCGTAATAACTCTCAACTTGTCCATAAATAGTAGATTGATGAAGGGATATTTTGATTGGGAGGCCTCAGTATCTAACCAGATTGTCCCAATCAGCAATATAGAATAATAGAGACCTCAATTGGTACCTCCTAAAATCCGGAAAAACCAGCCCACCCCTTACTTGTGGAAGCTGCAGCTTTTCTAATTTAACAAGGAGCCGTCTATGACTCCAAATAAAAGAGCCAAGCCAACCATAAAGCTTACGCAGCGCCTGTCTCGGCAACATCAAGGGGAGCATTCTCATAGCATATAAAAGGCCAGGTAGGATATTCATGTTGACCAAAGCCAGGATATTGGGAGATCTTCCCAGCATTGAAGGTCCTATCTTATTTTCTCCACTAATGTGTATAATTGACATTATATAGCCGACCAAATGCCGGAGTATTAAAAATACCGAAGTTAAGAAAGCCCCCCAGTGACCACTGAAAACGGAAACAGGATCCATCTGGAAAATTGAATATACTGGCAAGACCTCCCAGCGGCATGGCCTATGATTTCTCAGAATTGAGTTTATAACCTGAGAACATGCCAAGTAAGTTAACCACTTGAATTAAGCGGGGCACAGAAGTCAATGGATCAATTAAGAAAAGGAGGACATCATCCGCAGAGAGAGTAATTTTGTGCTTAACCGATCCAACCTGTGGAGCCATTATATTATGGTCAGCTCGTATAGCTTCCGCCAACGGCTCAATCAGTAGCGTAAATAATAATGGTGAGAGAGGGCATTCCTGACGACAACCTTGGCCAACGCCAAAGCTATCTGAACTTGAATTGTTGGTGATCACCGCTACTTTAGTAAAGACCTCTCCAACACCAAACCGTTCCAGCGTATAAAAGAGATATGGCCATTCTACCCAATCAAATGCCTTCTCTGCCTCTAGGGAGACAACTAATCCCGGTATCGCTCCCTGCTGGCAGGCTTGTACCATATATAAGGCTCTTCCAATGTTATTAGTTGATCTGCGACCCTTTATAAACCCCATCTGGTCCTCTTTTATAATGAATGGTAAAACCCTCTCCAGTCTTAATGCCAACATTTTTGAGAGAACTTTAAAATCCACACTCAACAAGGATATATGTATATACGAAGAGCAGTCATCTGGGGCCTTTCCCTTCTTAAGAATGAGAGAAACATTTGCTTCTCTCAGAGAAGGCGGCAGACAGCCCTGACTATGTGAATCTTTAAGCAAATTTATAAGTGGCCCAAACAATTCCCCAATCAATTCTTTATAGAACTCAGCCTGGAATCCATCTGGTCCGGGCGCTTTGCCACTCTGGAGCTGCTTCATCTCCACCTGTGCTTCCTGGGTTGCCAGGGGGGCATTCAAGAACAATACTTGCTCCGTGGTTAGGCCCGGGAGGGCCAGAGTTTCAAAGAAGACTCTATCTTCCTCGTTCTATCCTCACAGTCCTGTGATGTATGCAATTCGAAATAGAACTTTCTAAAGACTGCATTGATCTTTATACGATCACAAGTCAGGGTTACAGCACTCCTTCTAATAGACTTAATGACTTGTGGAGCCTTTTTCTTTCTGGCAAGGTATGCAAGATACCTGCCAGGCTTGTCACCTATTCAAATAATCTCTGCTTCGCAAGTCATAGCTCCCTCTTTGCTGTTTGAGTAAGTGTGGTATTCAAGTGTGGTAAAGTTGCCCTAAGTGCTGTGATCAGCTGTAGTTGAGTAATGGAGGGTCTGTCAACGTACGCTGTCTCAGCCGCCTTCAGGCGAGCCTCGATCAGACACTGTTGTTCTCCCTTTTGTCTTTTCCAGATCACATAATATGAGATAATCAAACCTCACACATATACCTTAGCAGTCTCCCAAATCACCGAAGGGTTACTGGCCGTGTTGAAGTTGATATCCCAGAAGGTTTTAAATTCCTGCCAGAAATATTTTATGAACTTACTATCCTTCAATACCCCAATGTCGGGAAGCGATATCATCATCACTCGTCTTAACCTTCATATATACTGCGGCAGGGTCGGAAATATTACCTACTTCACAAAACAATATTGAGTTCAAAAGGATTGAGGGGACAGAAACATATCGATTCCGGTATGGCACTTGTGAGGGTTAGAATAAATAGTAAAGTCTCTAGCCTCCGGTTGAAGACACCGCCACACATCCACCACCCCAACTCCATACTCAGATCCGCCAACTGCCTAGGTCTCATAGATATGCCTGCAGAGATCTTAGATATTCTGTCCAGCCCTGGGTTGATGATACAATTACAATCTCCCCCTATAATCATGTGGTGCACCCCGAGAGCGAGCAACTTACAGAACACTTCCATTTCAAATTTAAAAGGGTGCTCCGGGGGGGGGCAACAGAGATTCAAAATCTCAAATTCCTCTCCATACATTACAGTTTAAATTAATATATACCATCCAGACTTATCTTTTATTGACTGAGCATTTGGAAGGGAAGATTCATCTGAATAAGAATGGCGACTCGCCTACTTTTTGAGCTGAAAGATGAAAAGAACACCTGGCCAAATCCATCCTATTTCAGCCTTAAATGCTCCTTAGAATGTAAATGTGTCTCCTGTAGAAAGGCTACATCCACCCTTCTTTTTTAAGACTTAAGTGGAGCTGAAATGCGCATCAGCCATGATTGAATGGCGGAGTGGACTCGACGGGCCGAATGGCCTTACTTCCACTCCTATGTCTTATGGTCTTATGATCTTTTTCCTTTTGATTTGTGAGTGGCTTTCCTTGACATTACCAGTGCACCACCTAAACGAATGACTAGCCATGATCATCCAAGCAAGCCCAAGACCCGCCAGGAGGAAGAACCCCACCCAAAAGACATCGAATAAAAACCAAAAGCGATTCACACATAAAACATTCTTTAAAGAGTGATACCAAAACAACTAAGAACTACTCCCAAAAACAAATAACATAAAACATACTTAAAAGGAGGCCTTCCCCATTGTTCACAGGAGGCACTACTAGCTTCCAATAATCCCGCAATAACATCTCCCAGCCAGAACCATGTCCTCGGCCCAGGCATTACAAAGTAGAGCAAATAAATTCCAATATCTTATAAAGCAGACATTAAAAATGTGCGAGCTAAACCACCCCCCCCCCCACCATCACCAAGATACACTTAGCAAAACAACACAAGATGAAAATATATAAAATTACAAAATTACAATCCCAGCAAGTAATAAGCAACCAAATAAAAATAACACTCAGAAACGTCCCCTAATAATCAAATAAACAGCACGAGCTCTAGATAAGAGTCCATAGAAAGGATACGGAAGGGGAACCCTAGCCCACACCCCCTCACCAAGGAAAGATGGAGAAGAGAAAGGAAGAAAGGAGGAGGAAAAAACAAAGGAGGGGGAGCAAAATAAAGTCATTATCAATATAATTCAAGTACCACAGTGTATTTGAGAGAAGCCAGGAATTATTTTATTTTTTCCGGTGATCCAAAGTTATATACAGATCCTCCATGACTGCAGCGCATAGATTACTGAATATTTAAATCCCTCAGATGCTTCTTCGCCTCATCAAATGCCTTGATCTTGCAGACCACAGCTGGAGTGAAGTCCTGGAAGAACATTATCCTGGACCCCTTGTATATCATGGCATGAGAATCATTCCCCAAGACTCTGGAGGCCTCTTGCAGCATTTGTTTTTCCCTGTAATGTTGAAGTTGAACTAGGACTGGACGGGGACGCTGGTCCGACCCGGGCCGGCGCACAACAACCCGGTGGGACCGTTCAACCCACACCTGACCCACCCCTGCAGGTGAGTCCCCCAGGACAGCCGCAGACATCTGTCTTGCTGCGGGGTGGGGGGAGGGGTCCCTCTCTGTTGTGAACTGCAAGACCCTTTGCCTTTGGACATTTTAAAAAGTATCAAACTGCTAAATGGCAAGGCTGCAGGGCGAAAACTCTTTTAAACTATTTAACAGGTGAGGTGAGAATGGGTCCCCCACTTTGCCTGAGTCTTGGGCAGAGCTCTGTAGACTCAGACCTGCTGGGTCGCCATCATCTTGGATCTCCCTGATACCCTGTTTAAAAGGGAATAAGACAAAAGGCAGAAAATTACAAACTGATCAACCTAACCTCGATCGTGGGTAACTTCCTGGAATCCACTGTGAAGGATGAGATTTGTGAATAATTAAGTAGGGCGAAGTCAGTATGGTTTCATCAAGGGCAGGTCATGCTAATGAATCTGTTAGAACACTTTGAGGATGTAACAGGCAGGTTAGATCAAGGAGAGCTAATGGATACTATGTGTCTGGACTTCAAGAAGGACGTTAACAAGGTGCTTCACAGGAGGCCTGGAGTAAGGGCCCATGGTATCAGAGATAAGGTACTAGTCTGTACAGAAGCTTGACTGTCTGGCAGAAGATAGAGAGTGGGAATAAAACGGTCCTTCTCCGGATAGCAGTCAATGACAACTGGTGTTTCGCAAGGGAACCACAACTTTATACTTTGTACGTTAACAATCTAGATGAAGGAACTGAGGGCAATCCAGCGAGGATTTCAGATGATGCAAAGGTAGATAGAGGGACAGGTATCATTGAGATGGCAGGGAGGATGCAGAAGGATTCAGACAGGGTAGGAGAGTGGGCAAAGACGTGGCAGATGGAGTACACTTGGGAAAGTGCGAGGTTATGCACTTTAGTCGGAAGAAGAGAGGCATGCACTATTTTATAGCTGGGGAGAAAATTCAGAAGTCTGAAGTGCAAAGTGTTGCGAGTTCCAGTCAGGATTATCTCAAGGTAAATGTGCAGGTTGTGTCAGTAGCTAGGAAGGTGCTGTATCTGTCACACAGTGTGGTTGAAATCTTATATTCAGCAAAAGAACTGAGTCAACTCTTATAAACAATGATATTTGTTTATTGAACGCAATTATAATTAGAACAATAAAACGTATTATAACGTAATGAAAAACACTACAATCTATCTTATGGGTTAACTTAAGCTTTGATGATTACATACCACCCCACCAGAAGTTGACCGGATTCCACGTGGTGAAGTCTTCGTTTTCTTCTGATTGCCTTGTAGGCGTCTTCTCTTTCAGTGGTTATTCTCGAGTTACCGCTCCCTGGGGGGTCTTATGGTGATTCTTATCCTTAAAGTCTTCACGCCTTTTGGGAGGGTGTGGAGGATCTGCCAATGAAATGATCAGGTTCATTTACCCTGATCAATCAGATCCAACCTGGGGTTGTCACATTGATGGCCCAAAGGGCGAATTTCCATTGTCCCATTCAGGTCCAACTTCAGGTTGGTATTACAGGGTCTGGAGCTGTCAGGTTTGTTTGCAAACCATCTCTGGGTAGCTGCAGCCGGTCTGGATTCTGCAGCATGTGGAAGAATTTGGTCAAGGATGGGTTCTACTTCCCAGCATGCTTTAATCATTGTTCATATTTGTAACTCCATGGTAAATTTATTATTGTCCATTGTAAGATTATTATTTCAGGTGGTCAGTCTGGTCAGAATGGCAAATAGAGTGATGACATTTCTTTTGTGATGACTTGAATGGATGGATTTCCGCAGCTCTATAAGACTCTGGTCAGACCACATTTGGTGGATTATGTACAGTTTTGGGCCGCATAACTCATAAAAAATGTAGCACCACGGAGCGTGTTCAGAGGAACTTCATAAGAATGGTCCTAGGAATAAAGAGCTAAACATATGAGGTCTCTCAGTCTATACTCGCTGGAGTGTATAAGCGTGAAGGGGGCTCTAATAGGAGCATACAGAATACTGGTTGCCTGGTCAGAGTAGACTTTGGGAAGATGCTTCCACTGTTCGGAGAGAAAGCACTCAAACATATAGCCTGAGAGTCAAGAGAAATTCTTTACAACGGAGATAAAGAGAAACGTCTTCAGTCTGAGAGTGTTGAGTCTATGGTAAGGATGGCAGTTTCCTTCCCTCAAGGACATCAGTGAACCAGGTATGTTTGTCTTGGCAATCGATTCATAACCAACATCTCTTAATTCCAGATTTGAATTCAAGCTCCGCCACTTCCTGTGAAGGGATTTGGACCCAGGTCAGCAGAACATTATCTCAGTTTATCACAAAAGAATTCAGTTATAACACCACGAGGCCACTGACTTGCCCAATCCTCCACAGTGTGACTAACGTATGAAGTATGACATACACTGGGAGTTGTCGTCATGTAATCCTTGACTTCCTCATCAAGATATGTGTGATTTTTTTCCATAATGCAATTCCTCTTTGGTCTTTAGTAACTCCCTAATTGTTTGCCAAATTTCTTCAGCTGTCCTGCCTTTGACTGTTCTTTTCTTCCCCCAGAGTGTTCACAGCCAAATCCCTCCTTCGGTCTGTATAATTATCATTGCCTAACACTAAAACTCTCATGTATGACTCAGTCTTCACTCTTTCAATCTGAATGTGAAACTCCAGCATGTTGTGGTTTTCCTTCCAAGGCAAAGATTATCCACCAATCCTTCCTTGTTACATAATATCAACTCTAAATTAGATTAGATGCCCTACAATTTGGAAACAGGCCCTTCGGCCCAACAAGTACACACCAACCCTCCGAAAAGTAACCCACCCAGACCCCTCTGAGTTACATACCTCACTCTATGGGCAATTTAGCATGGCCAATTCACCTGACCTGCACATCTTCAGACTGTGGGAGGAAACCCATGCAGACAGTTGGAAAATGTGCAAACTACACGCAGACAGTCCCCCGAGGCTGGAATCGAACCTGGGTGCCTGTTGCTGTGCTAACCACTGAGCCCCATTCTCCGGTTGTTTCCATGATGGCCTGCTCTCAGAAATAATCTCTCATACATTCTCTGAATCTTTATTCAAAGATATTACTGTCAAGTTGATTAATTGAGCCAATTTGCATGTTCAAACCACCCATAGTTACTGTTGTGCCCTTGTTACAAACCCTCACTCTTTTCTACCTTAGAAGTACTTTGGGGGGAATAGTGGCTGAAAATTACTCTTCCCAAGAGGTTTCTTCTCTTGCATTTATTTGCACTGAGACGAATTTCAAATTATTTTTGGCACAAAACACTTTGAAAAGATCTGAGTTCCCACTCGCATGAACAAATGTTTATTTTCTTTTCACTAGCCACATTTCCCCGTAAATATCGAGGATTCAAATGGGCTAAAAGTGGTCATGAGATAGCTTTAGTAAACAGGGTTGAGGAAAATCCCGAAGACTTATTTCCATATATAAGGAGCAAGAGGGTAACTAGTGAAATTTTTGGCCCACACAAGGACAAAGGAAGAAAGTTATGCATGGAGTCAGAGACAATGGGTGAGATTCTTAGGAAGTACTTTGCATCTGTATTCACCAAGGAGAGGGACATGACGGATGTTGAGGTTAGGGATAGATCTCTGAGTACTCTGGGTCAAGTCGACATAAAGAGGAAGGAAGTTTTGGATACTCTGAAAGGTATTAAGGTAGACAAGCCCCCAAGTCTGGATGGGATCAATCACAGGTTACTGAGGGATGTGAGTGTGGAAATAACTGGGGCTTTAACATTTATCTTTGCAGGATGATTGAACATGGGTGAGGTCCCGGAGGACTGGCGAATTTCTAATATTGTCCCCTTGTTTAACAAGGATAGCAGGGATAATCCAGGTAATTGTAGACCGGCAGGCCTGATATCATTGGTAGGGAAGCTGCTGCAGAAGATACTGAGGGACTTGAGTAAGGCGTTTTATTAGGTTCCCCATGGTCGGGTGATGGAGAAGGTGAAGTCGCATGGGGTCCAGAGTGTCCTATCTAGATGCATAGAGAACTGGCTGGCCAACAGGAGACAGAGAGGAGTAGTGGAAGGGGATGTCTCAAAATGGAGACCTATGACCAGTGGTGTGCAACAGCGATCCGTACTGGGACCACTGTTGTTTGTGATATATATCAATGATTTGGAAGAAGGTTGCCTGATTGCCAAGTTTGCAGATGACACCAAGACTGTTGGAGTAGCAGATAGTGAAGGAACTGTCAGAGAATACAGCAGAATATAGATAGATTGGGGAGCTGGGCACAGAAATAGCAGATGGAGTTCAATCTGTGCAACTGCAAGGTCGTGCATTTTAAAAGATCCAGTTCAAGAGTGAACAACACAGTAAACGGAACACTCCTGGGGAAAATTGACTTACAGCGAGATCTGGGTGTTTGGGTCCATTGTTTCCTGAAGATGCCAACACAGGTCAGTAAAGTGGTCAAGATGGCATATGGTATGCTTTCCTTCATTGGATCAGGTGTTGAGTACAAGCGCTGGCAGCTCATGTTACAGTCGCATAGGAGTTTGGTTTGGCCACATTTGGAATGCTGTATTTAGATTACTTACAGTGTGGAAACAGGCCCTTCAGCCCAACAAGTCCACACCGATCTGCTGAAGCACAAACAACCCATACCCCTACATTTGCCCCTTACCTAACACTACTGGCAGTTTAGCATGACCAATTCACCTGACCCGCACATTTATTAGGTTCCCCATGGTCGGGTGATGGACAAGGTGAAACCAGAACACCCAGAGGAAACCCACGCAGACACAGGGAGAATGTGCAAACTCCACACAGTCAGTCGCCTGTGGCGGGAATTGAACTCAGGTCTCTGGCGCTGTGAGGCAGCAGTGCTAACCACTGTGCCACCGTGTCACCTACAAAGATGAAGAAAGAAAGATTGAGTAGATTAGGACTATTTTCATTACAAAGTCGAAGGTTGAGGTCCACAAAATCAAGACAGATATATACAGGATGGATAGGAAGAAGCTTTTTTCCCCAGACTGTGGAACTCAATTAATCGGGGTCATGAGTTCAAAGTGAGAGGGGAAGGGTTTAGTGCAGATATATGTGGGAAGAACTTTACTCACAGGGTTGTGGCAGCCTGGAACGTGTGGCCATCTGAGGCGGTAGGGGCAGGAGTAATAGTGTTATCTAAGATGTATTTAGACAGAAACATGAATGGGGAGGGAGCAAAGGGATACAGACCATTAGAAAATATGTGCAGGTTTAGAAAATATGAGGATCTGGATCAGCACAGGCTAGGAGGGCCGAAGGGTCTGTTCCTGTGTCGGAATGTTCTTTGTTCTTTATCATTCATTCTAAAAATAGCAAGTTTTCAACTTATTGTATGCTACAATTTAATAATATAAATAATTTATTTATTTGATAGTGCATGTCAAATTATTGCCATTTCTAAATTACAGTCACAGGGTCAAAGAGATGTACAGCATGGAAACATACCCTTCCGTCCAACTTGTCCATGCCGACCAGATATCCCAACCCAATCTCGTCCCACATGCCAGGACTCAGCCCATATCCCTCTAAATACTTTCTATTCATATACCCATCCAGACGCCATCTAAATGTTGCAATTGTACTAACTGCCACCACTTCCTCTGGCAGCTCATTCCACACACGTACAACTCTCTGAGTGAAAACGTTGCCCCTTACATCTCTTTTATATTTTTCCCTTCCCAACCGAAAACTATGCCCTCTAGTTGTGGGCTCCACCACACCAGGGAAAATACCTTGTCAATTTACCTGATCCATGGCCCCTCATGATTTTATAAACCTCTATAAAGTCACCCCCAGTCTCCAATGTTCCAGGGATAACAGCTCCAGCTTGTTCAACCTCCAGCTGTCGCTCAAACCCTCCAACCTTGGCAACATGCATGTAAATCTTTTCTGAACCCTTTCAAGTTTCACCGAATCTATCAGGTTCTGGGGATTTTTCCTCCTTTATGCATTTCAAGACATCCAGCACTTCTTCCTCTGTAATATGGACATTTTTCAAGACGTCACTATCTATTTCTCAGTATATCTACATCTCCCATGTCCTTCTCCTGAGTAAACACTAATACAAAATACTCGTTTAGTATCTCTCCCATCTCCTGCAGCTCCACACAAAGGCACCTTGCTGATCTTTGAGGACTCTATTCTCTCCCTATTTGCCCTTTTGTTTTCAATGTATTTGTAAAATCCTTTTGGATTCTCCTTAACTCTATTTGTCAAAGCTAACTCATGTCCCCTTTTTGCCTTCCTGATTTCCCTCTTTGGTATACTCCTCCTGCCTTTCTACTCTTCTAAGGATTCACTCGAACTATCCTGCCTGTACCTGTCATATGCTTCCTTCTTTTTCTTAGCCAGACCCTCAATTTCTTTAGTCATTCATCACTCTCTATACCTACCAGCCTTTCCTTTTACCCTAACAAGATTATACTGTCTCTGGACTCTGGCTATCTAATTTCTGAAGGCTTCCCATTTTCTCGCCGTCCACTTACCTGCGAACATTTGCCACCATCAGTTTTTGAAAGATATTGCCTAATACCGTCAAAATTGGCCTTTCTCCAATTTAGAATTTAACTTTTAGATCTAGTCTATCCTTTTCCATCATTATTTTAAAACTAATAGAATTATTGGCAAATAACTGAAACTCACACATTTCAGGTGAGAAATCAAATCGACTGGTTATATTTAAATGTGTAAGAGTTATAATTCTATTTGATTGTTCAATCATTTGCTCACTCTGAATATGCAATTAGTCAGAGGTCAATCATTTTGCAAATGATAGAGCGGCAATGTACGAATTTGAGTACTGAGATTCAATGTGTAATTGTGATCACCAAAATAGTCAGAAAACATTTTCTTCTTCAGTACAAAACAAAATGTAATTCTTTCCTTTTGTATCAAAAAACGTTGTTCGGTGTTTATATTTTAATTCCATCAAATAAAATTAAATTTATTGTTTTCAGAGATGATGCAGTTATTGTTCAGTTAAATAATTATAGCTCATATCTTATTATTGCCCAATTCACAAACATGGCAAACTCTTGATCATTGATCAGGTCAGTCAACCCATCACTTTGCATCATGATCGAAATTAAAAGTGGATTTCAAAAGGGTGAATTCGGGTACAGTGCTACTGAACCTCACAGCTGCCTGTGGCACTGAGTGAGACACCGGCCTGCTCCTGAATCTGCCCAGAGAGTTTCCATCCTGGGTCAGGGCAGTCATTCAAACACTCTCTCACAGAGAATCATTTAGGATCCGCCTTGAGCAGGAGTAAAGAAACCAACAGGATATCACTTCTCTCAGTGTAGGTATCAATGCTGTCTAAATTAGATACCAATGACTGACCAGGAATCAGCTGAAACAAATTCATCATCAGTCAGAGCCTGGCCCATGGAGCAGATGTATGGACATGGTGTGTCAGAATCACAACACACAAGCTACTTATGGTGATGACATCTGGCATGTCCCCCAGAGTCCATACATTTGCCCCCTGGACCAGACACTGGGTGTAAACAATTGACAGTCTATTGCAGCATCTTGTGTCTCACAGTGAACCCTCTGAAACTATATCCAATAAATGTACCTTCATATTCACCAGTATAAAAATAAAATTGTACATGTTTGTGGATGGTCTGATACTAATTGATAGGACACCCAACAGAATGCTTCTGAAGAAACCAGGAGCAAACGTCAAGCCAAGAAGAATTTTAATAATGGCACTTGATGGATTTTGTCTGGTCTAGGTAACCACACATATTGTGCTGGCACTTAGGTGAATGGAACAATGCACATCAAAACTGGAAGTCTTGGTCTAACGCTCTACCCCAGCTTCCTGACTTCACACAGCTCCCTCCCACGCACGCCTCACTCACTCAATCAAAAATTACTGAGAATCCACAAACTGAGTGAAACTTGGGACACAGAACAGTCCAGCACAGTAAGAGCCCTTCAGCCCTCAATGTTTTGCTGGCCTTTTATCCTAATCTTAGATCAGACTAACCTACATGCCCTTCAATGTACTAACTTCCATGTTCCTCTCCAAGAGTCTTCTTAACTATCTCTAATGTATCTGACTCTACTACCACCGCTGGCGGTGCATTCCGCCCACCCACCACTCTCGGAATAAAGAACCTACCTCTGGCATCTCCTCTAAACCTTCCTCCAATCACTTTAAAGTTATGCCCCTTGTTGATAGCCAATTCTACCCTGGGAAAAGGTTCTGGCTATCCACTCTATGTACATCTCTGTCAAGTCACCTCTCATCCTTCTTCGCTCCAGTGAGAAAAGCCCTAGCTCTCTCAACCTTTCTTCCTAAGACATGTCCTCCAGTCCTGGCAGCATCCTGGTAGATATGCTCCGCACATTCTCTGAGACTTCCACAGGTGAGTGCGAGCAGCAGCGGAGGAAAGACGAACCCGAAAGACTGCAGGTAAGGTAAGGCAGTATTACCAGACAGACTGATGTGGTAAAGGAATGAGTTGACATTTGGAGGTGTGACATTTTTGCCATCACAGAGACGTGTTTGAGGGAGGTCAGGGTCAAGAACTCAATGTTCAGTTATACTGTAAAATATGGGCAGGAGAGGAGAGGGTGTTGAAGAGGAGATGGTGTTGTATTATTAATTAAGGAGTCAGTTACAGCAGCAAGGAAGGACAATATCTTGGAAGAGTCTTCAAATGAGGGTTAATCGGCCAAGGTTAGGATCAAAATGTTGACAGAACATACTGCTGGGGATATTTTATATAGCCCCAGAAAGATGAAAATACAGGAGCAGATGTATAACCAATTCACTGAGGTGTCTAGGAATGCAAGGCTGAAGATGTTAGAGATAGGGAAGCAAAGCCTGAGATGTTACCGAGATAGGAAAACAAGGGTGGAGATGTTATGGAGAGAGGAAAGCAAGGCTAGAGATGTTACAGGAAAAGGAAAGCGAGGCTGGAGATGTTACAGGAAAAGGAAAGCGAGGCTGGAGATGGCCGAGAGATAGCGTGGCCTGTGCATGCTAGAACAGGTTAGTGAGATATTTTTAAATTCAATAACAGGATATAGGGAGAAGTGTAGCAGCTGGAAGGTATAGAGATAGGGAAGAATGCAGAGGCTGGCAGAATTTGCAGTCATAGATGGGACTGGAGTATGAGACAAAAATTGTGGAGGTATGGAGGGATACTGAGACACAGATGGATGTAGCGGCTGGAGCAGATGACAAGGAAAGATACAGATATCCAAGTAGATAGTTTAAAAATGGAATTGAGCAATGTCTTAATAGAGAAAATATTATTGAAATCTTTGGAATAGAGAAGACACTGGGAGGAACAGAAGGAGTGAGACCTTGGATTGTCCAATCACGAGAGAAATAGAGTCAGTGTCATACAGCACAGGACAGGCCCTTCGGTTGACAGCGACACAAATAAAAAGCCCTGCAGACCCTGAAAACCCCTCCTTCCTAATGTCTGGGGGAAAGGGTTAGATTTGGGAGAGGTGTCCTATAGACTGCTCAAACAACAATGTGACATAACAATACCAGACGGTGTCAGATCAAACACTGACATGGTAGCCTCCTGCTGATTCCCCTCCCTCAACCTCACGGTGTCAGATCAAACACTGACACAGAAACCTCCTGCTGACCCCCCTCCCTCAGCCTCACGGTGTCAGATCAAACACTGACACAGAAACCTCCTGCTGACCCCCCCCTCAGCCTCACGGTGTCAGATCAAACACTGACACAGAAACCTCCTGCTGACCCCCCCCTCCCTCAGCCTCACGGTGTCAGATCAAACACTGACACAGAAACCTCCTGCTGACCCCCCTTCCCTCAGCCTCACGGTGTCAGATCAAACACTGACACAGAAACCTCCTGCTGACCCCCCTCCCTCAGCCTCACGGGGTCAGATCAAACACTGACACAGAAACCTCCTGCTGACCCCCCCCCCCCTCCCTCAGCCTCACGGGGTCAGATCAAACACTGACACAGAAACCTCCTGCTGACCCCCCCCTCCCTCAGCCTCACGGGGTCAGATCAAACACTGACACAGAAACCTCCTGCTGACCCCCCTCCCTCAGCCTCACGGTGTCAGATCAAACACTGACACAGAAACCTCCTGCTGACCCCCCCCCCCCTCCCTCAGCCTCACGGTGTCAGATCAAACACTGACACAGAAACCTCCTGCTGACCCCCCTCCCTCAGCCTCACGGGGTCAGATCAAACACTGACACAGAAACCTCCTGCTGACCCCCCTCCCTCAGCCTCACGGGGTCAGATCAAACACTGACACAGAAACCTCCTGCTGACCCCCCCCTCCCTCAGCCTCACGGGGTCAGATCAAACACTGACACAGAAACCTCCTGCTGACCCCCCTCCCTCAGCCTCACGGTGTCAGATCAAACACTGACACAGAAACCTCCTGCTGACCCCCCTCCCTCAGCCTCACGGTGTCAGATCAAACACTGACACAGAAACCTCCTGCTGACCCCCCCCTCCCTCAGCCTCACGGGGTCAGATCAAACACTGACACAGAAACCTCCTGCTGACCCCCCTCCCTCAGCCTCACGGTGTCAGATCAAACACTGACACAGAAACCTCCTGCTGAACCCCCACCCTCAGCCTCACGGGGTCAGATCAAACACTGACACAGAAACCTCCTGCTGACTCCCCTCCCTCAGCCTCACGGTGTCAGATCAAACACTGACACAGAAACCTCCTGCTGACCCCCCTCCCTCAGCCTCACGGTGTCAGATCAAACACTGACACAGAAACCTCCTGCTGACCCCCCTCCCTCAGCCTCACGGTGTCAGATCAAACACTGACACAGAAACCTCCTGCTGACCCCCCCCTCCATCAGCCTCACGGTGTCAGATCAAACACTGACACAGAAACCTCCTGCTGACCCCCCTCCCTCAGCCTCACGGGGTCAGATCAAACACTGTCACAGAAACCTCCTGCTGACTCCCCTCCCTCAGCCTCACGGTGTCAGATCAAACACTGACACAGAAACCTCCTGCTGACCCCCCTCCCTCAGCCTCGCGGTGTCAGATCAAACACTGACACAGAAACCTCCTGCTGACCCCCCTCCCTCAGCCTCACGGTGTCAGATCAAACACTGACACAGAAACCTCCTTCTGACCCCCCCCCCCTCCCTCAGCCTCACGGTGTCAGATCAAACACTGACACAGAAACCTCCTGCTGACCCCCCTCCCTCAGTCTCGCGGTGTCAGATCAAACACTGACACAGAAACCTCCTGCTGACCCCCCCCCCTCAGCCTCACGATGTCAGATCAAACACTGACACAGAAACCTCCTGCTGACCCCCCTCCCTCAGCCTCACGGTGTCAGATCAAACACTGACACAGAAACCTCCTGCTGACCCCCCCCTCCCTCAGCCTCACGGTGTCAGATCAAACACTGACACAGAAACCTCCTGCTGACCCCCCCCCCCCCCCTCACGGTGTCAGATCAAACACTGACACAGAAACCTCCTGCTGACCCCCCTCCCTCCCTCAGCCTCACGGTGTCAGATCAAACACTGACACAGAAACCTCCTGCTGACCCCCCTCCCTCAGCCTCACGGTGTCAGATCAAACACTGACACAGAAACCTCCTGCTGACCCCCCTCCCTCAGCCTCACGGTGTCAGATCAAACACTGACACAGAAACCTCCTGCTGACCCCCCTCCCTCAGCCTCACGGTGTCCGATCAAACACTGACACAGAAACCTCCTGCTGACCCCACCCCCCTCCCTCAGCCTCACGGGGTCAGATCAAACACTGACACAGAAACCTCCTGCTGACCCCCCTCCCTCAGCCTCACGGGGTCAGATCAAACACTGACACAGAAACCTCCTGCTGACTCCCCTCCCTCAGCCTCACGGTGTCCAATCAAACACTGACACAGAAACCTCCTGCTGACCCCCCCCCTCCCTCAGCCTCACGGTCAGATCAAACACTGACACAGAAACCTCCTGCTGACCCCACCCCCCTCCCTCAGCCTCACGGGGTCAGATCAAACACTGACACAGAAACCTCCTGCTGACCCCCCCTCCCTCAGCCTCACGGTGTCAGATCAAACACTGACACAGAAACCTCCTGCTGACCCCCCTCCCTCAGCCTCACGGGGTCAGATCAAACACTGACACAGAAACCTCCTGCTGACTCCCCCCTCCCTCAGCCTCACGGTGTGAGATCAAACACTGACACAGAAACCTCCTGCTGAACCCCCTCCCTCAGCCTCACGGGGTCAGATCAAACACTGACACAGAAACCTCCTGCTGACCCCCCCCTCCCTCAGCCTCACGGTGTCAGATCAAACACTGACACGGAAACCTCCTGCTGACCCCCCTCGCTCAGCCTCACGGGGTCAGATCAAACACTGACACAGAAACCTCCTGCTGACCCCCCCCTCCCTCAGCCTCACGGTGTCAGATCAAACACTGACACAGAAACCTCCTGCTGACCCCCCCCCTCCCTCAGCCTCACGGTCAGATCAAACACTGACACAGAAACCTCCTGCTGACTCCCCTCCCTCAGCCTCACGGGGTCAGATCAAACACTGACACAGAAACCTCCTGCTGACCCCCCTCCCTCAGCCTCACGGTGTCAGATCAAACACTGACACAGAAACCTCCTGCTGACTCCCCTCCCTCACGGTGTCAGATCAAACACTGACACAGAAACCTCCTGCTGACCCCCCTCCCTCAGCCTCACGGGGTCAGATCAAACACTGACACAGAAACCTCCTGCTGACCCCCCCCTCCCTCAGCCTCACGGTGTCAGATCAAACACTGACACAGAAACCTCCTGCTGACCCCCCCCCTCCCTCAGCCTCACGGTCAGATCAAACACTGACACAGAAACCTCCTGCTGACCCCCCTCCCTCAGCCTCACAGTGTCTGATCAAACACTGACACAGAAACCTCCTGCTGACCCCCCCCCTCCCTCAGCCTCACGGGGTCAGATCAAACACTGACACAGAAACCTCCTGCTGACCCCCCCCCTCCCTCAGCCTCACGGGGTCAGATCAAACACTGACACAGAAACCTCCTGCTGACCCCCCCCCTCCCTCAGCCTCACGGTGTCAGATCAAACACTGACACAGAAACCTCCTGCTGACCCCCCCCTCAGCCTCACGGTGTCAGATCAAACACTGACACAGAAACCTCCTGCTGACTCCCCTCCCTCAGCCTCACGGTGTCCGATCAAACACTGACACAGAAACCTCCTGCTGACCCCCCTCCCTCAGCCTCACGGTGTCAGATCAAACACTGACACAGAAACCTCCTGCTGACCCCCCCCTCCCTCAGCCTCACGGTGTCAGATCAAACACTGACACAGAAACCTCCTGCTGACCCCCCCCTCCCTCAGCCTCACGGTGTCAGATCAAACACTGACACAGAAACCTCCTGCTGACCCCCCCCCCCCTCCCTCAGCCTCACGGTGTCAGATCAACCACTGACACAGAAACCTCCTGCTGACCCCCCCCTCCCTCAGCCTCACGGTGTCAGATCAAACACTGACACAGAAACCTCCTGCTGACTCCCCTCCCTCAGCCTCACGGTGTCAGATAAAACACTGACGGAAACCTCCTGATGACTCCCCGCCCTCAGCCTCACGGTGACAGATCAAACACTGACACGGAAACCTCCTGCTGACCCCCCTCCTCAGCTGGTGGATCAGTGTCCCTCTACATTGAACACCACTTGGTGGAAGCACTGAGAGAGTGACAGAGCTGGAGAATGTTTACTGGGTGGGCCATTTCAAAACCAACATCAAGAGGGGCTCAGCAGCTGCGTTGCTGATAGAGATGGTCGCGTCCAAAAGGACATAACTGCTTCACTGCGTCTGCACCGAGTCGGGGGGAATGACTGATAGGGAGAAACATCCTTGACTTCATCCTCACCAACCTACCGGCTGCAGACACATTGTTCGATGACCGTATTGGGAACGGCGAATTACCGCACACAGTATTTCTGGAGACAAAGTTCCACTTTTACATCGTGAAGACCCCCTGTGTATATGTGACACCATCACTGTGCTAAACAGGGCAGATTTCCAACAGATTTTGGAACTTTGCACTGGCCTATGTGAGGCAGTTCGGGTCATTACCAACAGCAGCAGAATTGTCCTCCAGCATAAGTTTCACTATCACTGCCTGGTGTATGCTCCACTTTATCCTGACCATCAAGCCAGGGATACAGCCTTATTAAATGGAGAATAATGGAGGGTCTGCCTATAGTAGCACCAAATACACCTCAGAATGAGATGAAGTTCCTAAATTGGGCCACTTACTCACCACATGGTATAAATAGAAAATGATACACAGATCTATCCAATGAATCAGGACTCATCTCTGCAATCCTCTCATATACAGTCTGGGTGAGTGGTGGTGGACAATCACACAACTCACCGGAGGAGGAGGATCCACAAAGACCACCTTCCTCAAAGATTGAAGAGCCCAGCACAATAACAGGAAAGCTAAGGCTGAAACTTTCACAACAATGTTTAGACAGAAATATCGATGGGAGGATCAACTTTAGTCTCCTCCAGATGGCAGTCTTCAGCTAAACGATTTACAACAAGAAAACACACAGCTGAATTCGAGAGGTGAGGTGACAGTGACTTCACTTTTTTAACATGATCATAACTGCATTTGACCAAATGTCGTATCCAGGATTAACGGCAAACCTGGATCAAATAGGAATCGTCTGCATTGGCAGAAGTTACACCTGGTACAAAGGAAGGTGGCTGGGGTTGGTGGAGAGCAACCATCTCAGATCTGCCACAGTTCCCCAAGGGAGGGGTTTCTGGGTAAGCCTGTAGATCAGAAATGGAAAGGTAAGGCACCATACCCCGACAGGATGATTAGGCTGCTCTCTCGTTAGACAGAGACGACTAGCGGTAGATTAACTGGACAGTCATCATGCCTCAAGTGAGGGAGACCTTGAGTAGGACAGCCCTTATCATACACCTCAGTCAGTGCAGGAATTGAACCCACACTGTTAGTATTAATCTGCATTACAAACCAGCTGTCCAACTAACCAAGTCATCACTCAGCTCCATGTGGTAGCTATTGTAATATTATTCCGTTCAGATATGTTGCGAAACACCTTTGGAGCAAGTTGAACTCGAAGCCAGCTTCCGAGCTCAGAGAGAGGGACAGCATCAGTGAGCTGTAAAAGTGCTCTCTGTCCTAGGCCCAATAATTATCAGCTGCTTCATAAATGACCATCCCGACTCAAGTGAAGTCACAACTGGGATTGTTTGCCAATGACTGGACAATATTCACCACTATTAATGATTTACTCTGATACTGAAGCAATCCTTATCCAAATGCAACAAGGCCCTGGAAATATGAAGGTTTGTGTTTAACAGTGACAAGTCCCATTCCCATTGCACACATGACAGACAACAACTACCTCTAATAATTGAAAATGGAATCATATCCTCTAACGTTCAATGTCACCACCATCACTGAACTCCCAACGACTAATATCCCACGGATTACCGTTAACCAGAACTGGTCTGACCGTATACTTTCATTACCCAGTCCTGTAAAGGCCTTATGCTAAAACGTCGACTCTCCTGTACCTCAGATGCTGCCTGACCTGTTGTGCTTTTCCAGTGTCACACTTTGACGCATATAAATTAATTGGCTCCAAGAATATCTCAGGGGCTAGGAATCCTGCAGAAATAACATACCTCATGATTTCCAAAAGCCTGTACACCATCTATAAGACACACACATTGAAGGTGTGTGCGGTGAAATACCCGCCCCCTCCCCATTTTCCCTGTGAATGCAGCTTCACCCCTCAACCACTGACACTCAGGAGCATCAATACCTGCCATCTACACGGTGCTCTGCAGAAACTTATCAAGGCTCCTTACAACGTACCTCTGAAACCATGACCGTCAAGAAGGACAAGGGAAACAGACACATGGGATTATCAGCATATTCGTTTTCCATTCCAAGCCAACCACCATCCTGTTTGGGAAGTATATTGCCATTCCTTCAGTATCACTATTTATAGGTCCCCCCCCTAATGGTATTAGAACATAGAACAGTACAGCACAGAACAGGCCCTTCAGCCCACGATGTTGTGCCGACCACTGATCCTCATGTATGCACCCTCAAATTTCTGTGACCATATGCATGTCCAGCAGTCTCTTAAATGTACCCAATGACCTTGCTTCTACAACTACTGTTGGCAACGCATTCCATGCTCTCACAAATCTCTGTGTAACGAACCCGCCTCTGACATCCCCTCTATACTTTCCTCCAACCAGCTGAAAACTATGACCCCTCGTATTAGCCATTTCTGCCCTTTGAAATAGTCTCTGGCTATCGACTCTATCTATGCCTCTCATTATCTTGTATACCTCAATTAGGTCCCCTCTTCTCCTCCTTTTCTCCAATGAAAGGAGTCCGAGCTCAGTCGACCTCTCTTCATAAGATAAGCCCTCCAGTCCAGGCAGCATCCTGGTAAACCTCCTCTGAACCCTCTCCAAAACATCCGCATCTTTCCTATAATAGGGCGACCAGAACTAGAAGCAATATTCCAAGTGCGGTCTAACCAAAGTTTTATAGAGCTGCAACAAGATCTCACGACTCTTGAACTCAATCCCCCGTTAATGAAAGCCAAAACACCATGTGCTTTCTGAACAACCTGTCCACTTGGGTGGCCATTTTAAGGGATCTATGTACCTGCAGAGCAAGATCCCTCTGTTCCTCCACACTGCCAAGAATCCTATCCTTAATCCTGTACTCAGCTTTCAAATTCAAACTTCCAAAATGCATCACCTCACATTTATCCAGGTTGAGGTCCATATACCACCTCTCAGCCCATCTCTGCATCCTGTTAATGTCCTGCTGCAGCCTACAACAGCCCTCTATACTGTGAACAACACCTATAACCTTTGTGTCATCTGCAATCTTGCTGACCCATTCTTCAATCCCCTCACCCAAGTCTTTAATAAAAATTACAAACAGTAGAGGGCCAAGGACAGAGCCCTGTGGAACACCCATTCACTTCCAGGCAGAATATTTTCCTTCTACTACCACTCGCTGTCTTCAGTTGGCCAGCTAATTCTGTATCCAGACAGCTAAGTTCCCTTGTATCCCATTCCTCCTGACCTTCTGATTGAGCCTACCATGGGGAACCTTATCAAATGCCTTGCTGAAGTCCATATACACCACATCCACAGCTCGACCCTCATCAACGTTTCTAGTCAGATCCTCAAAGTATTGTAAGTCTAATTACAGCACATCGACTGCAGTGGTTCAATGTGGCAACACACCCTCACCTTCTCAAGGGCAACAAGGGATGGATAATAAATACTGGCCCAATCATATTCCATGAATAAATGAAATGAAAATATTGTCCAGACCTGCCCAATGTTGGACACTTTGGGTTTTGAGAGCTCAGGCTGTTAGTGTCTAGGCAGTAACCTGTTTGTTTTAAACAGCTGAAGGGATGTGCTGTTTTAAACAATCTGTCAGTCTCTCAGAGGCATGGCCTACATACCGAGCATCACACAGACACTGACATTCACATCTCACATTACTGAGCTCTGAGATAGACAGAAGCAATTCAAAATGTACCCAGATCTGACTGTAACATGTTTAAACACACAGTGATATTGTTGCCATGAGAATGATTATGCGTGAATATTAGCAGGGAGAAAGTGAGGACTGCAGGTGCTGGAGATCAGAGTCAAAAAGGGTGGTTCTGAAAAAATAGCACAGCCAATCATGTAGCCGCTGAGGAGCAGGAGAGTCGACAATGAGTTCACAATGTTAATAAAAGGGATAATAAATGTATATTTTCAAATTCCTTGTACTTAATCATAATTTGGTCTTGGATGCGGGAATGAGACTCATCATTTCAATGTTCCTTACTGTCAGTTGGGCTCTGTTTTCATCATATTGTTGTTATTATAAAGTTGGTATTATGAAAGGATGTCAGACCTTCAGTAAAGAGAGTTTGCTGTTAATGGTTAAAACAATGCTGCAAACATTTACACAGAGATTTCCAGCTCAAGTCACACACAAGAACGTTGGTCTGGGATGATGCCGGCCATCAATGGAGCTGTACAATTCTGTTTGGATACTGACATTGTGGGACTAACATACACTGGATATGGTTTATGAGGGATTCAATGTAAGATGCCATGTGCTGCAGGAGCCCATCACCTTTATAACACCTTCATTCAGGATCAGGTCTAAGGTGCAGAATTACAGAGTTTACGTGCCATACCAGAAGCGTTATACTTGCAAGACATGGTTGTTTACAGATCATTGTTAAAAATGTTGAACTGAGCCATGTAGTAGTCCATTGACCAGTCTGCCCCACACACCTCTCCCCGTTGGTCAGGTATGTCTCTAACCAGTCTATTGCGTGAGTAACTGCCCAGTTCCAGTTTGGAAGCTCTCTGGACAGATTTTGGAGATGGTCAGTGTTTTGGAGGTCATGGTGAGGCCCAGTAACACTGTGTCTGAGTTCAGGCTTGTCCTCAAAGTTATTTCCAACAGCTTTGCTGCCTGCAAGATGGTGTGTTCACTGATCTAAACATGAATTGGCTGTTTACTACAATCACTGAATTGTGTAATAGTTAGGTGTGCGCTCTGGTATTTCAATTATTGTTCACTTCAATTGTTTTCAATTGAAAAATATTGATGTTTGGGTTATTTTAAAATATGTAAGAAACAAAGTGATATTAAAACTTCATTACACAAAATGTAAAAAGTGACCTGTTGTATGTTTCCCACAAACTAATCAAAAAACAGTCAGATATTGCCTGTAAAGCAGGATTCTGTGAACAGGACTATGTCACTGGCAACTTCACCATCCTCTCTGGTAGGTTCTGTCCCACTAACAGGACATAGCCAGGCTGAGGGGAAAGTTCTTGGCATATAGTCAATACAGTGCTCAGCATTGATGCTGGATCCTGTAGCTGCTAGACTGCTCTGCGACAGGTTATGGGGGAATCAGTAAAAGGGAAACATATCATTGACCAAATCATCACCGATCTGCCTGATGCAGATACACTTCTACATTTCATATACAGGTAAGAATGGGCACTGCACAGTCCTTATGGGGAGCAAGGGCTACCTTTACATTTTGCAGACCCACCTCACCATGATATGGGTTTTTAGATTAGATTACTTACAGTGTAGAAACAGGCCCTTCGGCCCAACAAGTCCACACTGCCCCGCCGAAGCGCAACCCACCCATACCCCTGCATCTACCCCTTACCTACACTACAGGCAATTTAGGATGGCCAATTCACCTGACCTGCACATCTTTGGACTGTGGGAGGAAACCGGAGCACCCGGAGGAAACCCACGCAGACACGGGGAGAACGTGCAAACTCCTACTGAGACAGGCGTTAAACAGATTGAGCAACAAATGATGATGCATCTATGAGGTGCAATGGGCCTTCTGCAGCAGCAGAATCATACTCTGTACAACTCAGTCTGCAACCTCACACCCGACATACCTCCCACTGTACAGTAACCATCACGCCCCAACATACCCCCCACTGTACAGTAACCATTACGGCCCGACATACCTCCCACTGTACAGTAACCATCACGGACCGACATACCTCCCACTGTACAGTAACCATCACACCCCGACATACCTCCCACTGTACAGTAACCATCACGGACCGACATACCTCCCACTGTACAGTAACCATCACACCCCGACATACCTCCCACTGCACAGTAACCATTACACCCCGACATACCTCCCACTGTACAGTAACCATCACACCCCGACATACCTCCCACTGCACAGTAACCATCACACCCCGACATACCTCCCACTGTACAGTAACCATCACGGACCGACATACCTCCCACTGTACAGTAACCATCACACCCCGACATACCTCCCACTGCACAGTAACCATTACACCCCGACATACCTCCCACTGTACAGTAACCATCACACCCCAACATACCTCCCACTGTACAGTAACCATCACGGCCCGACATACCTCCCACTGAACAGTAACCATCACAGCCCGACATACCTCCCACTGTACAGTAACCACCACAGCCCGACATACCTCCCACTGTACAGTAACCATCACACCCCGACATACCTCCCACTGTACAGTAACCATCACACCCCGACATACCTCCCACTGTACAGTAACCATCACACCCCGACATACCTCCCACTGAACAGTAACCATCACAGCCCGACATACCTCCCACTGTACAGTAACCATCACACCCCGACATACCTCCCACTGTACAGTAACCATCACACCCCGACATACCTCCCACTGTACAGTAACCATCACACCCCGACATACCTCCCACTGTACAGTAACCATCACGGACCGACATAACTCCCACTGTACAGTAACCATCACGGTCGGACATACCTCCCACTGTACAGTAACCATCACGGACCGACATAACTCCCACTGTACAGGAACCATCATGGCCCAATATACCTCCCACTGTACAGGAACTATCAAGAGCTCAGTGCTTAGCTCTGCTGCCTCACAGCACCAAAATCCGAGGTTCAATTCCGGCCTCGGTGACTGTCTGTGTGGAGTTTGCACATTCCCTCCAGTGCTTGCATAGGTTTCCTCCGGGTGCTCCGGTTTCCTCTCACAGTTCAAAGATGTGCAGTTCAGGTGAATTGGCCATGTTAAATTGCCCATAGTGTTAGGTGCATTAGTCAGGGTAAATATAGGGCAGGGGAATGTGTTTGGGTGGGTTACTCTTCGGAGGGTTGGTGTGAACTGGTTGGGCTGAAAGACCTGTATCCACACAGTAGGGAATCTAATCTAACCTCCAAGGTTCAAGTCAGGAATATGATGGAATAATCACTTGTCTGAATGAGTGCAGCTCCAACAGTACGCTAATATTGACTTACTAGCAACAGGCAACACAGTTGTGTGGGGAATATCCTGTTTCACAAACTTGATTGATTATTTTGAGGAAGTGACAGAATTGATTGATGAGGGCGTGGGGCTGGATGTTGGCCGATTGGACCTTAGCAAGGCCTTGGATATGGTTCCTTATGGCAGACTCATGCAGAAGGTGAAGTGAAGTGGGATCAGAGGTCAGTTAGTAAGATGGAGAGAGAACTGCTTGGTCATAGAAGGCAGAGTAGTGGTGGAACAGTGTTTTTGTGACTGGAGGTCTGTAAATAGATTGGCGGAGTTGCAGATTGTGTGGATGATTGCCAGAGAATACAGCAGGATATAGGTCAGCTGCAGACTTGGACAGTGAAAACACAGATGTAACTTTATTTGGACAGTTGTGACGTGATGTGTTTTCGAAGGTCTAATGCAGCAGTGAAGTATAAACTGGATGGAAAAACTACTGGCTGCATCAACATCCGAAGGGATCTTGGTGTACAGCTCCACAGTTCCCTGAAAGTGGTAACACGGGTGGAGAGGGTGATCAAGACGACTGATGGGAAACTTGCAGACAGGCATCGGAGCATGCAGTATGAAAATTAGCAGGTCATATTGCAGCTGTAGAGAAACTTAGTTCGGGTACATTTAGAATATTGTGTACAGTACTGGTTGCCACACCAGCAGAACAATGTGGAAGTGTTGGAGAGGCTATGGAAAAGGTTTACCAGGATGTTGTCTGGTTTGGAGGGTATTAGCCAGAAGGAGAAATTGAATAAACGTGATTTGTGTGCACCTGGGCATCATTGGCTATGGGGCTACCTGATAGATATTTACAAAATTATCAGAGACATAGAGAGAAGGACAGTTAGAGGCTTTTTCCCAGTCAATTGGTAAAAGGGAGAAAGTTCGGGAGACATGATCGGCAAGGTTTATTTTTGTGTTACAGACAGAATGTGCAAGTGCCTGGAATGCACTGATAGAGGATAAGAAGCTAATATAGCAAGGTTGAAGAAGGATCTTGGCACAAATATGAGTAAGTAGGAAACAGAATGATAGAGGGTGTCGGAGCAAAGACTTTCTTTTTAACTTTAGAAAAGCATCATGTGTCAGTGCGGGCTTACTGGGATGAAGGGCCTGTTCCTGTACTGGACTGATCTCTAAAACAAGATTTGAGCCCGGGAGTGGGAAGATGTTGACTGAATGATTACTGATGATCAACAGTCACATTCAGTGGATCTCTCCTCAACAACTTACAGCTTCATACCCTCCCTCCCTCCCACAGTAGGGAAACTCAATATGGAGAATTGGACGTGAAAGTCAGAGCTGGTAACTGGTGACTCCATCTTGCCCCTCGCTCCTACAGCCTTCTATCTTGGACACCAACGTCTCGGGGGACACTGCACAGACAGAAGCTGCATGTCCTCCACACCCACCAATGCTGGCACATGTCACATGCCATCCTCACCATGCCATCCCAGCACATCTCCGACCCACTGACAGTATACATTTGTACTTCAGTGCTGCAGCTCAGGGTGCACTCACAACTCTCATTACAATTCTGCTGCAAGGACATTATGCTCAGGGGCACGCACCCAGCTCATGGCCTGCCCCTCTGGGATGATCACTCCGTGTTTGTACGCACTCAATGCTGCCGCAAGGACACTGTGCTCAGAGACACACCCAGCTCATGGCCTGTCCCTCTGGGCTACTCACTCCGTGTTTGTACGCACTCAATGCTGCCTCAAGGACACTGTGCTCAGGGACACACCCAACTCATGGCCTGTCCCTCTGGGGTGCTCATTCGATGATTGTACACACTCACTTTGAACTGACTTGAATGCTCACAGAATGATTGCCTTGCTTTACACTGCCCTCAGCAGTGTTTCCCCTCAGCTCGAGCTACGAGGCTCACCCACCTGCTGTATTGTCATGGTGTTTAGCACAGACACAAAACCAGGAAGCCTGATATCATTGTCCACATTCAGTCACGGTGCCCAGCACAGTGAGTCAGGGGGAGTCTCAGATCCCAGTCAGCGAGCTTGGACACGGTCAGTCAGCCTCTCATGGTTGTTAGGGTCAGGATCCTTCCCTGTGATAGAGTGAGGAGCTGAATGTTGGGGAACCCCCTATCCCTCCTGGCTCTTTCTGCTCTTGTGTGGGTTGGTTCCTTCCGAACAGTGAGAATTATCAAACAGTACTAAGAGGGGTGGAATTATTTGTAACAGCTGGTACAGCTACAGGAAAGGTAGCGAGGTGTCCCGAGTGAGTGAGTAGGCTCTTTCTCTTGGGTGCCTTAACTAATGCTAATCAAAACCAATACTTCCACCTTCATCCTTTCCCTTCCCTTCTATAATTTCAGAATCCCTGATACTCAGCAATATTTCACACACAGTCCTGCCATTCCTTGAGCCAGCTCTTGGTGATCAGTCCATCAGATTTCCACACACCAATCTGCATCTAGAACTCCCCGCACTCCGAGTATTCATGTCTATGCAGAGAACCTCAGATTAAGGCTTTCTTTCTTACTCCATCTTCCACTGATAAATTTGTTGTTGTAAATTAGTACCAACTGTATCTCCCATTATTTTGAGAATCCTGGTAGTCTCCTCTACGATTCCTTTTTGGATCCAATGCACCCGCCAAGTTATTTTCAATCCCTCCCAAACACCGCACAAGGAACTCAGTCCCCGTTCTGTCACGTTAGCCCATCCAGCTTGTACAGCTGCTGCCTTCCCCAGAACCAGTCCCAATGTCCCAGGAAACCGAAGCACTTCCTGCTGCACCATCGTTCCAGTCACACTCTCATCTACCTAAAACTCCAAGTTCTGTTCTCACTTGGACACGGCACTGGCAGTAACCAAGAGATTGCGACATTTTCAGGTCCCGCTTGCTAACCATCCACCTAGCTCCCTAAATTCTGATTCCCAGACCGCTTCACCCTTCCTACCCAGGTCATTCCTACCAAAAGGGACATGACATTTGACTGCTCACTGTCCCCCAGATGAATGTCCTGCAGACACCGTTATATTCTTAACCCCACTATCCTGGAATTACAGAAACACTGACACCTTCTTCAATTTCCTGACTCCCCTGTGCCTATTGATCCTCCTTCCTTTTCCCTCCCCTCCTGCACAGTCAGCCTGCTTGTGGTGCCGCAGACATGGCTCCGACTGACCTCCCCTGAACAGCTCACACCTTCATCAGCTTCCAAACCAGGAAACTGAATTGGGAGGGAGATATCAGGATATCCATCCATTCCCTGAATGTTTCTCTTCGATTGTCTAGTCCCTTATTCCCTTTCTTCTTCTTGGCTGTCATGTCTGCAGGGTGATCTGCTCTCTGTGTGAGCTATTCACCTAACTCTCAGCATCACAATGTCCCATAGAGTCTCCAGTTACTATCTGAGCTCCAAGACCCAGTGTTCATCTAGGACACGAGCAGGGGCTATGACTTCACAACATAACAGAACATATTTTCCATCGAACAAACATGTCCTGTCATGTCTTAAAATGCAACCTGTCTAGAGTAACTTAATTAATTACTTACAATTAAATTAACATCAGGGAAAAAACAACATGATTAACTCCCTTATTCAACTGTGGCTTACTGAGGGTAATATATATATTGGCTCAGAATTTCACTTCTCCCTCTTATTTCCTGAGTTCAACCCTTATTTCAGAAGTTGAAAAAATAAATTTGCTAACTTCTATCAATTTACTGACAGTCCCTAATAACGGTGTATTATCTGCCAATGAATTTACAGCCTTTTCTGTGAAGGCTCTTGTACTTCTTCCACACTCAGTGCAGGCCCGTCCCAGCAGCAGAAAGTTATCTGTGTGACTCCCAGGTACGTGTAATCCTCCAGCTCCCACTCCACTCTGCTCCCTCACAGGGTCACTGTCTCTGTGACTCCCAGGTACGTGTAATCCTCCAGCTCCCACTCCACTCTGTTCCCTCACAGGGTCACCGTCTCTGTAACTCCCAGGTATGTGTAATCCTCCAGCTCCCACTCCACTCTGCTCCCTCACAGGGTCACTGTCTCTGTGACTCCCAGGTCCGTGTAATCCTCCAGCTCCCACTCCACTCTGCTCCCTCACTGGGTCACCGTCTCTGTGACTCCCAGGTACGTGTAATCCTCCAGCTCCCACTCCACTCTGCTCCCTCACAGGGTCACTGTCTCTGTCACTCCCAGGGATGTGTAATCCTCCAGCTCTCACTCCACTCTGCTCCCTCACAGGGTCACCGTCTCTGTGACTCCCAGGTACGTGTAATCCTCCAGCTCCCACTCTACCCTGTTCGCTCACAGGGTCACCGTCTCTGTGACTCCCAGGTATGTGTAATCCTCCAGCTCCGACTCCACTCTGCTCCCGCACAGGGTCACCGTCTCTGTGACTGCCAGGTACGTGTAATCCTCCAGCTCCCACTCCACTCTGCTCCCTCACTGGGTCACCGTCTCTGTGACTCCCAGGTACGTGTAATCCTCCAGCTCCCACTCCACTCTGCTCCCTCACAGGGTCACTGTCTCTGTGACTCCCAGGTCCGTGTAATCCTCCAGCTCATACTGCACTCTGCTCCCTCACTGGGTCACCGTCTCTGTGACTCCCAGGTACGTGTAATCCTCCAGCTCCCACTCCACTCTGCTCCCTCACAGGGTCACTGTCTCTGTCACTCCCAGGGATGTGTAATCCTCCAGCTCTCACTCCACTCTGCTCCCTCACAGGGTCACCGTCTCTGTGACTCCCAGGTACGTGTAATCCTCCAGCTCCCACTCTACCCTGTTCGCTCACAGGGTCACCGTCTCTGTGACTCCCAGGTATGTGTAATCCTCCAGCTCCGACTCCACTCTGCTCCCGCACAGGGTCACCGTCTCTGTGACTGCCAGGTACGTGTAATCCTCCAGCTCCCACTCCACTCTGCTCCCTCACAGGGTCACCGTCTCTGTGACTCCCAGGTACGTGTAATCCTCCAGCTCCCACTCCACTCTGCTCCCTCACAGGGTCACTGTCTCTGTCACTCCCAGGTACGTGTAATCCTCCAGCTCCCACTCCACTCTGCTCCCTCACAGGGTCACCGTCTCTGTGACTGCCAGGTACGTGTAATCCTCCAGCTCCCACTCCACTCTGCTCCCTCACTGGGTCACCGTCTCTGTGACTCCCAGGTACGTGTAATCCTCCAGCTCCCACTCCACTCTGCTCCCTCACTGGGTCACCGTCTCTGTGACTCCCAGGTACGTGTAATCCTCCAGCTCCCACTCCACTCTGCTCCCTCACAGGGTCACCGTCTCTGTGACTCCCAGGTACGTGTAATCCTCCAGCTCCCACTCCACTCTGTTCCCTCACAGGGTCACCGTCTCTGTGACTCCCAGGTACGTGTAATCCTCCAGCTCCCACTCCACTCTGTTCCCTCACAGGGTCACCGTCTCTGTAACTCCCAGGTACGTGTAATCCTCCAGCTCCCACTCCACTCTGCTCCCTCACAGGGTCACCGTCTCTGTGACTCCCAGGTACGTGTAATCCTCCAGCTCCCACTCCACTCTGCTCCCTCACAGGGTCACCATCTCTGTGACTCCCAGGGACGATAAGGCCATGATCTTCAGTGCTGATTTCTATCCTCCCACTTTGCTGCCTCTGTAACTCCCAGGTGTGAGTGAGCCTCATGCTCCTGCTCCAAGTTGCTCCGTCACACGGTCACTCCTTCTGTGACTCGGTGCTGATATCGAGCCTCCTGCTCTGCTGCTTCTCCAACTCCAAGTCCTAGTCGACCTCGATCCTCGCTACTGATCAATATTCTCCCGCTTTGCGCTGCTCTCTCTCAGGTTCTCTCCCTTTGTGACTCCCAGGTAATGATAGGCCTCAGCCTCATCTAAGATTTACAACATCCCATTCCGCACTGCTGCCTTACAGAATCGCGGTTGTGCCTGGAAGACAGTGGGAAAGAGGAGGATTAGACAGAGCAGAGGGTGTTACAGTGATTGAGCGAGCTATATGGGATGCAGCAGGTTATCTGGGGAGCTAGGCAGACCTGCAGTGTCGAAAGCAGGTCATTGGAAGATACAGTGAGAGTTGCAGACACTGAAGAAGGCAAAGGAAATAGAGATAGTAGCTTGTTCATGACGGAGGTATGTAGAGTCAAAAGTGTTTTTTCTGAGCTGCTCACAGAGATGTGTAGACTTCAACAAATACAAATTGAGAGCCAGCAAGTGTTGTATGGTACTGGATACTGTTGGATATTACCGAATTAGAAGACTAGCAGTACATGAGGGGAATATAAATTTTTGGAGCACTGGTAGTGTTCAAGGACCCTCAGGACATGAGGAGGTGCAGAGAATGGGAGCGTTCCAAATAGTGGGATTGTGGGGGCTGGAAGTCCCGAGATGGATAAGGAGGATGAAAAGTTCCAATTTACCACACGCAACCATCGTAATTATAGAGATTTAAGGAAGGGAACTTGTGCTGTCATTGATTACACTTATATGGAGAGTTACAGAAACTGAAGGGGTTACAAATATAAAAGGGGAGAGATTTTAGGTGATCAGAAATTTAAACAAGAATAAAGAAATTTTAGTGACCTCTAACACAGATGGGAATGGAAGAGGTGCGATAGTGTGAGGAACTATAAGAGTTATAAGTCGGGGAGGATGTCAGATATAAAAGGGAGAGCTGCATTGTCTGTGTGCATTAGAGACATGAGGAGTGTTGTAGAGCCTGCTGGAGGTTACATGGATAACAGCAGTTCCAACGGCTGGTGCAGGGGCTCAGGAAGACAGCTCACTACCACCTTCTCAGGGACAACTCCAAATCAATAATAAATGCTGGCCTAGCCAGCAAAGCTCATGTTCAACAATGAATGAAGGAATAAAAGATCTACAAGTAGCACTGAGGTCACTCAGGAAGGCCCTTTCAACAGCACTTTACAAACCCGGAACCATTATACCCTGGAAGGAGAGGAACTCCAGGTGCAGAGGAACACCAACATTTCCAAGGTGCCCTCCAAGGCACGCTCCATCCTCCCAGCACTGAGTCTGTCCCTACACCCAAAGGGCTGCAATGGGTCAGGAAGGCAACTCCCCACCACCTTCTCCAGGGAATTACAGATGGGAAGGTAATGGGGAAACTCTGCTGTTTACAGCCAGACAGAAAAATAAATCCAGCAGTGGGTGTGAAATGAAATTTCTGTTTCACAACAACTTGTTGAACATGGAGAGAGGATTTGTCTGGTTGGCATAAGGCAGAGAGTGTGAAGGAAGGGGTCTTTTTCACGATGGGATCGGGTGATGGGGGAGCTCCGCAGGGGTCAGTGTTGGGACTACACTCAACACGTTATTCATTCAGAGTCTGAACAAAGGATGTGAAAGGGTATGACAAATGGGTTTCCAAGAAAGATTTCAGGGATGAAATTCGTGTCATATGAGGAGCAGGTGAAGTCTCTGGGTCTTCACTTGATGAAGTTTCAGAGGCGGCGGCAGTCTCATTCAAACTTACAGAATACTGAGGGGCCTGGATAGTGTGGGCAAGATGTTTCTACGAGCAGGAGAGACTCGGCGCCAAGGGCACAGCTTCAGAGTGAAGGGATGACCCTTTACAACAGAGATGTGGAGGAATTTATTCAGCCAGAGCGTGATGGATCTGTGGAACTCACTGCCTCATGGGGCTGTGGATGCGAAGTGATTCAGTGTATCTTACTTAGAGATAAGCAGGTTCTGGGTGAATAAGGAGATCAAGGGTTACAAGGAGTGAGAGAATGGGGTTGAGAAACAATTCATACACAATAGAATAGTGGAATAGACCTGATGGATTGCATGGTCTAATTCTACCCCTATATATGATGGTCTTATGGACTGCGCTTATTCCGTAAGTTTCTAAGTGTGCAGTTAGTATTTCTGGCATATCGTTTAACATACATTCCAGCACTTTCGTGATTATTGCTGTCAGCTCTTGGTTTCAGATCAACTGCAGAAAGCTACGCTATGGTGTAACGTGGGAATCCTGGTGTATAAATCTCAGAAAGGTAGCATACAGGGTCAGCAGGACATTGAGAAGGTAAATGGAATGCTGGCATTGATTTCAAAGGGAATGGAGAATAAAAATAGGGAAGGCTTGTACTAAATATAGAGGACTCCAGTCAGCCCACACTGAGAATACTGTGAAGAGGTTTGGTCCCCTATCTGGAGGGAAAATGCCCTTGCATTGGAGGCAGCCCAGAGAAGGTTCACCAGGCTGGTCTTCAAAATGGAGGGATATTTATGAGAAGAGGTGGAGAAGGTTGAACTTGCAATTGTTAACATTTAGAAAATGAGGCAAATTTATTGATACACCAAAGATTCTTGTGTTCTGACAGATTCGGTACCGAGACATTGTTTCACTGAGCAAGAATCTGTAACTGGAGATGAAGGGGAATACAGTTACTAGAGAAGTTAACAGAAAAGCTGGGCTGTAGAGACTGGAGGATGTTACAGAGTTTGGTGGTTTGAGATCACTGTTGGTGGTTAGAGATCAGGTGGTTGTTGGGCTGAAAGATGTCAAGTGGAGTTACAGGATTATCAATTCTGAAGGATTTACAGAGATCGGGAGGAATATAGGGACTAGAGATTACACAGTAGTAGTTGGAGCTACAGAAGGTTTTAGAGAAAGGGAGTGTTATAGGCACTGGAGAGTAGACAGATGGGGTGGTATTTGGAGCTACAGGAGTTTATAGAGAAAGGGAGGATTGGAGGGACTGGAGAGTACACAGATAGGGGTGATAGTTGGAGCTGCAGGAGTTTATAGAGACTGGGAGGATTCTTGGTGCTCGAATTACAGTGACAGAGGCAACAGATGGAGCTGCAGAAGTGAGTGAGATAGGGAGAGTGAAGGGGCTGGATCAGTTCACACAGCCAGGGAGAAATATAGGGATTGGAGGAGCCAGAGATACTGAGAGTTGTAGGGCTGCAGAAGTTCAGAGAGTTACTGAGGACTGAAGGCAGGTTTACAGCATTCCCATCAGTTACACAGAGATGTGGAGTGCTGTTCTGGAGTGGGTTACAAAAATCAAGAGGGTTGCAGATACTGGAAGATATTACAAAGACGGTGAGCTGTAGTATTTGAGGAGGTTACTGCGACAGGATGCGTTGAGGAGTTGGAGGCTGCTACAGGTGTTAAACATGCTGCAAGGGATCAATATCCTTACATCGATCGGGGGATTGGAAGCTCTGGAGATAAAGAATGAGAATTGCAGTAACTGAAGAATATCACAGAGATGGGGAGGAACATATGAGTTAGAGGAGTTATAACATGAGATGGGCTGTATTCAATGAAGTCAGGGAAGATACAGGGAGATCTGAAGGGACAACAGGTGATCAAAAGGTCAGTGAGGCTTCTCACTGTCGGATTGGGTCAGTTTATGCAGGCATGGGGTATTTTATAGAATTGTGCTACTTACAGAGATTAAGAGAGTTGTGTAGAATTGAGTAACGAACAGAGATATGGAAGGCTGTAGTTAATGAAGACTTTAATTATGTCAGTTAATGATGTCAGATGCTGAGGTTCTGGAAAGAATATTGTCCGGCAAGCTGTACAATCTGTTAGAGCTTACAGAGACAGGAACAGCAATAGATCCTGGGGACACAAACACAGATAGGGAGTATTGCAGACACTGGAGGAGGTTTCTGCTTTAGGGATGGTTGTAGGGGAGTGTAACGTTTACACAGATAGGGATGAAAGAGCTGGAGAAGGTTATGGAGATTATTAGATTGGTGGGGAGACCGGAGGAGTTTACATTGACAGGGCTGGTGATAGTGACGGGAGAATGTTACAGAGATAGTAAGTCTTGTAGAAACTGATCGGGAGAGTCACAAGCATTGGAGCTGGTTCCACAGATCGGTGGTTTTACAGGGTCCTGAGAGGATTACGCAGATAGGGAGGTTTGTAGGATGTCCACATTTTCAGAGTGTTTCAGGAATGGAAAAGGTTACACAGTTAAGGAGGGATGTTGGAGTTGTGGGAGTTCACAGAGATTCAGAGGTTTGAAGGGGTTGGGGCTGATTATGGATAGATGGATATATTTAGGGACAGAGTTTGGATTAGATTCCCTACAGCATGAGAACAGGTACTTCGGCCCAACAAGTCCACACCAACTCGACAAAGAGTAATCCACCCAGACCCATTTCTCTCTGACAATGCACCTAACACTATGGACAATTTAGCATGGCCAATTCACCTGAACTGCACATCTTTGGACTGTGGGAGGAAACTGGAACATCTGGAGGAAACCCACGCAGACACAGGGAGAAGGTGCAAACTCCACACAAACAGACATTCACCGAACGCTGGAATCGAACCTGGGTCCCTGGCAGTGTGAGGCACCATCGCTCACCACTGAGCCACCGTGCTGCCCCAAATTGCAGAATTACACAAACAGAGAGTGTTTGAGGTGCTGGGAGGACTGTAGGAAGTGGACGAGCAAACAGAGATGTGGAGTGCTGCTGTGGCTTGAAGAGGGTCTGGAGGTGTTCATATCGGTAAGGAGGTCGGTAGGGTTGGGAGAAGGTTACTGTGGTCGTGTGGTGCTATAGGCCAGGAGGCAGGAGTGTGATTGGACCTGCAGAAGGTTACAGTGATATCATGTTTTCTTGGGGCTTGTGGAAAGTACACAGGTGGGTATTTTGCTCCAGGCTGGAGGATTTTACAGAGAGAGGGGCACTGTAAGTATTGTGCAAAACTACAGAAAGAGGAATTATTGCACTGAATGCAGGATGATATTATTGAGATTGGGTATGTTATCGACATTGGAGCAATTTACATACAGGGAGAGTCGTCAGCATCGGAGTAGGTTTCAAATATACAGCGGGAATTTGGGAGGGGTGGAGGTTACAGAAATAGGAAAGTTTCTGGGAATTACAAGCATTCAAGAGATTGGCACAAACAAGTTAGACCGAAAGGCATGTTTCCTTGCTGTATGACTCTATCACATGACAAGAGACAGCGTGAGGAGGGAATATAGAACAGAAAGATCCCAGGTTTCAATACCATCTCCTTGAGGGAGGCCTGCTTTCCCCTCTGTTGAACTGATCCTCACTAAGACAGCACAGGCCTGCATTGATAACTGTCAACTTACTATATTGACATAGAAAGGCTCAGTACAGCAGAGATGAAAATTAACAAGCCTGGGACCATCATACTCTATGTTTACCCTTCAACACTGTATCTGTGCCATGTCTTCTGGACCAAAGTTCGATCCCTTAAATCCACTCTGCTCTGTTCACTGTGAGTGATCTTACCTCGCTGCAGGATTTACTGAAGGCTCCAGATCTCACTCTCCATCTCTCTGGCTGACCAACTGTCTTCAGTGTGGTGATGGACGAGACAGGAATTGGGAATTCTGTTGAGTCAGGAGCATCCTGAATATCTACAGGAGATAGAGAAACAGACAGAATGGGAAATGAGACTGATGCAGTGAGGGTTACACAGGGAGAATGGCACTAAGTTCCTCAGAGATCAGGAAAATCCCAGTCTCCATCCCTGGTCTGTGTTGCCTCATCTCCCTGGAGTGGAGAATTCTGTTGGCTCAGGATCTGGAGTAACTGCAAAAGGTGCAGTCACTGGCATCAATTAGACCCTCACAGTGAGGGATACCACATGGAGAGAGAATGTGTGATATCATCAGAGTGCAGGAAGGTATCAGGATCAAATCACGGTCAGGAAGAAGGTGCACTGGGATCAGTACTCAGGGATGAGGGAGCTCTCAGTGGACCAGGCAATGGCTTCGTGTTACTCTCACTAGACTGTTCATCCAGAATTTAACGCTGACCAGATATCCTTTCCTAATTTAATGCCAGAGGCAGGGATACCCATCTAACCACTTAATAATACCCTTTCAGTAAGCAAATCTGTTCTAGGCTGCCAGTCTGGCCTACATATGAATCCAGACCCAGGGCAATGGGATTGACGCTCAAATGCCCACTGTAATGATCTGACAAGTCACTCAGCTCTAAGGCTGGTCAGGGTGGGCATGCGATGCTGGCCAGCCAGAGACAGCAACATCCCATGAGTGATTTAAAATCAACACTGCTGGGAGCAGTGTCCTGTCCGATCATGTCGGTAGGTTTATGGACAGGACTTTAAACTGACAGAGAGGATGCAGGGACATAGTTCAGATGAAAGGAGCTTTCCAAATCCAAAGAGAAAATGTGAAGCCTCGGAACAGCATGGGAATGTGGCTGAAGACAAGCAGAAAGGAACAGGAAGGGACAGAGTTTAACTAAAACTGTACATTGATGAATCGGTTTGTGACAGGACATCGTGGGGAAGAGTAAATTATAATGTTGTTTTGATTTGGAATGGACAAGGTATCTACAATAAGGTAATAGACTTGGGACACAGAGATAAATGAGACTTAGTCACCAGACAGACGTGATTACAGGGTGAACAAAAGATGGAACATAAATATTCAACAGTAAACAACCTTCCAGGATCTCAGGGAGAATGGAAAAACAAGATGGGAACCCTGACACTAATGGATAACAAAGGCATTACAGAGAAAGCATTTGGCCTCAGATTATGCAGCTGAATCAGCCTGAATGCAAATTCTGGGTGCTATGTCAAAAACACAAGCAGGAAAACAGTTTGTATGCTGCCTTGCAGTATTTCATTGCTCATCCCTGCATTAAACAGAAATTCATTAGAAATTGCAGCAAAGGTGGTGTGATAATTTTTGGAGACTTCAATCTTTGTATAATCTGGGACAGACACATTGGCAAGAGTGATATTATCCGAGATCCTCCTTGAATGATTTTGTCAGTATTGCCTCGAATAACACATTGTGCAAATAGCTAGGGATGTAACTATCTCAGATCGACCATTGGGTGATGAAGCTAAGTGAATGAGTAATATCACATCGAGATCCTCCAAGAAATTATACTGGAATTCAAACAGATTACAACATTTTAAAGTGACCATAAAGCACACCCGAGCATCACTAACAAAGACCATTATATGATTTTGAGAGAGAACTGACCAAGGTAAACAGGGGAAACAGACTGAAATGTCAGGCTGTAAATGAACAGTGGAAAACATTTAGAGCCAGAGAGACCTAGAGATGTACAGCACATAAACGGACCCTTCAGTCCAACTCGTCCACGTCCTAATCTCGTCCCATCTGCCAGCACTTGGCCCATATCCCAATAAACCGGTTTTATTCATATACCAATCCAGATGCTTTTTGAATGCTGCAATTGAACCAGCCTCCACCACTTCCTCTGGCAGTACATTCCCTACATAACCTCACTCTGCGTGAAAAGGTTGCCCCTTAGGTCCCTTTTAAATCTTCCATCTCTCACCCTAAACCTACGCCCTCCATTTCTGGTCTCCACTACCCCAGGGAAAACACCTTGTCTGTTTATCCTATCCATGCCCCTCATGATTTTATAAACCTCAGGAATGTCACCCCTTAGCCTCTGACACTCCAGGGAAAACAGTCTCAGTAGTTTCAGCCTCTCCCGATTGCTCAAATCCTCCAATCCTGGCAACATCCTTGTAAAGCTTTTCTAAACACTTTCAAGTTTCACAACATCCTTCCAATAGGAAAAAGATCAGAACTGCTTGAAATATTCCAAAAGTGCCCTAAACAGTGAGCTGTACAGCTGCAACATGACCTCCGAACTCCTATAATCAATGCTGTGACCAATAAAGGAAAGAATACCAAACACCTTCTTCACTATCCGCTTACCGAGGTAACACTCACGGGGGCATGGGCGTGGACATGGATTGGACGGTGGGTGTGGCGGGTGGGGGGGCGGTGTTGAACGGGTTTGGGGACGGGCTGAGGGTGATGTAGGATGTGTCTGGGAGGTGGGGGCAGGCGGCGAGTGGATGGTGGTGTCGGACACTTTTGGGGGCAGGATTCGCTGTTGGGTCAGTTTGGGGGGTGACGTTGAGAGGCAGGTGGGGGCGGTGTTGGATGGGTTTGGAGGTGAGCGGGGTGTGTTTTTGGGTGTCTGACAGGGTGTGGGGGCTCACTCATGGCTTGCTGCTGCCTAGTCACCTGAACAGGGAGCAGACTGGACTGAAAACTCCGAGCCCCAGAGGAAAGGTATTGAATCGATTAACCGAATAATCAATTATCCAAATGAAATAGTGCCCGCCCATCTCGTTCAGATAATCGAGGTTCCTCTGTAAACCATCTGGACGATACCCTAGTGTCGTGTGATTTTTACCTTCACCCAATCAACCCCTGCTCGATCTTGCTGAATGGTCCCAATATTGGCCCAGTTCCAGTATAAGACCTAAATCTGTCAACCTGCCTGATCTTTTTCCACAACTATGTTAAAACAAAGACCGTTGTGGTGACTGGATGCAATGTGCTCTCCGACTGGTACTTCAGTCACTTGCCTGACCTGGATTTCTGAGGAGAGGTCCAGTGTTGCACCCCCCTGAGTAGCATAGAGCCCTCTACGTCTTGGTTTAGGAAACTTTCTTGGACACATTTTACAAATGCCACCCAGTCCGGGCCTTTTACACTCTGGGTGACCCAGTCAATCCAGGGACAGTTAAAATCTCCATCCAATACTACTCTATTATTTGTATAGGTACCTGCAAACTCACTACACATTTGCTCCTCTCGTACCCGCTGGCTATTTGAGGGTCTAGAACACGATCCCAGCAGACTGACCATCCCCTTTTTGTTTCTAACTTTTAAATTTATGGCCTCATTTGATGACTGCTTAACGGAATTGTCTCGATACACAGGTGTCATGTCCTTCCGAATCAAAAGGACAACTCCCCCTCCTCACTTACTTGCCCTTCTGTCACGCCTGTAGTTTCTGTATCCTGGAACACTGAGCTGACAGTCCTGCCCTTCTCTCAGCCATGATTCTGTTATGGCTATACTATCCCAGTCCTCCAGAGACAATCCATGCTCTGAGCTCGTCTGCCTTACCAGTCAGGCCTCGTGTGTTGAAATAAATGCCCTTTAAACCAGAAGTCTTCTCCCTCCCTCGACTGTGCCCCTGGATATCCTGAATAGGTAACTTGCTCTTGATGGCTGATGTATTTCCCCTGACTTTTCGATGGTCCCTCTCCTCACTCAGAGTCTCAACTCCCTGCCAAACTAGTTTAAATCCTCCCGGGTAACACTAGCAAATCTCCTCCCTGGGATACTTGTGCCCCTTTGCTTCAACTGCAAACCATCCCCTTTGTACAGGTCCCCTCTACCCCAGAAGAGATCCCAATGACCCATGAACTGAAAACCCTGCCCACTATACCAGCTCCTCAGCCACACATCCATCCGGCCGACCTTTCTGTTTCTATCCTCATTGGCACTTGGCACTGGGAGTAATCTGGAGATCATTAAGGTCAATATCCTGCTTTTTTAACTTCTCACCTGACTCCCTGTACTCATTTCACAGGACCCCATCCCTTTGTCTACCCCTGTCATGTGGACCGATGAGCACAATGACCTCTGGATGTTCACCCTCCCCCTTCATAATGTTCAATAACGACTCAGAGACATCCTTGACCCTGGTACCTGGGAGGCAGCACACCATCCTGGGGTCTCCTCTGGAGCCACACAGTCTCCTGTCTGTCCCCCTCACAACTGAGCCTCCTATCAGTATCACGATCATTACAGAGGATCCGGCAAACAGAGACAGGGAGGAACTCCCTACAGTTGGGTCCATGTTAGGAAAGTGGAGAATTTTAAAGTGATGCAGTGAGAACGCAGGGCCAGTGTGCTCCTTGAAGAGTGAATAGTAAAGGCAGCAAGTCCAGGGAAAACTGATCAAGTGAATACCGGAAGTTTGATAAAGAAAATACAGTGCAATAAAATCAGGTGAAGCCCTTCACAAGTATAGAGAGTGCAAGGGGATTGTGGAAAATGAGGGACAAACAATGGTCATGAAATATATTTGGCAGATACAATTGCGGAAAAGCCACAGGTGTTTTATCAGCATCGTGAGAGTCAGAGGATTCCCAGGGAAAGAGGAAGGCCTGTGAGAAACCAAAGGGACAATCTGTGCATGGAGCCAGAGGAAGCAGGTGAGGTCTTCAATGAATACTTCCCACCTGTATTCACACAGGAGAAAGGCATCGTAGCCGGGGATTTCAGTTGGGATGCTGAGGTCCCAGAACATGTTAAGATCAATAAGGAGGAGGTATTAAATGTTTTCACAGGCATAAAGGTGGATAAATCCCCAGTGCCCAGGGAAATGTATCCCAGGCTGCTATGTCATTCAGAGAAGGATATCTGTCCACCCTCACGTGGTCTGCACTACATAGCCACAGCAAAGTATTTGCCTCCCAATTACCATCTTCAAAGGCCAAGCAAGTTACTCAGTTCAAGGGCAGCTAGGACTGGGCAAGAAAGGCTGGTCAGCCAGAGACACCCACATCCCATACCTGATTTAATAAATAATCCATTAGGATGGTCCCACAGGAACCGTGCTGGGACCAGGGTCCTGCTGATCATGTCAGTAGGTTTATGAACAGGGCTTTAAACTGACAGAGAGGATGCTGGGACAGGGTTCAGGTGAAAGGAGCTTTCCCAATCTAAAGGGAAAAGGCGAAGCAACGGAACAGCAAAGGGATGTGGCTGAAGACAAGCAGAGAGGAACAGGATGGGACAGAGTTTAACTAAAACTGTACATCAGCAAAAAGGTTTGTGACAGAAAATTGTGGGAAAGAGTAAGTTATGTTTTTTTTAATGGACAACGTCACTGTAATAAGGTCGATGGATTTGTGACATGGAGATAAAAGAGATTTAGACACCAGGGAGACATGGATACAGGGTGAACAAAAATATTCAATGGTTCACAATCTTGCGAAAACTCAGGAAAAATGGGTAACACTAAAAATAATGGATAACAAAGTCATTACAGAGAAAGCATTTGGCTGCATATCATGAAGTAGAGTCAGTCTGAATGTAATTACTACTTGCCAAGGACACAAGCAGCAGAACAGTTTTAGCCACTGAACAGTATGCCATTGCTCATCATTGCATTACACAGGGACTCGTTGGAATTTTTTAACAAAGGCATTGTGATAATTTTGGAAAACTTCAATATTCGTATAATCTGGGACAACACACGGTCAACATTGATAATGGAAAAGGAGTTCGGTTAATTTTTTTTCAGTGTTTCTTTGAAAAACGAATTGTGCAACTGTTAAGGGACGTAACTATCGCAGAGCGATCGTGTGATGAAACTTAGTGAATGAGTAATGTCACCTGGAGAGATCCTTCGGGAAATTGTGATAAAGTGCAGTTTAAAGAAATATAAAGTTTTAAAGTGATTCACAGAAAGGACAAGCTACAACTAGAAACAAAAATAGCCAATTACATGCGTGTGAGAGGAGAACTGACCAAGGTAAACAGGCTAAACAGACTGAGACATGTATCTGTAAATGGACAGCAGAAAACATTTGAAGGAACAGTGTAAAACACTCAACAGAAGGACATTCCATTGAAACAGTATAAACCTCAGCAAGAAATCCCCACTGGGCCCTCACTCAGGACAAAAGGGATCATACTAGATTATGAGGCTGAGAAGATCACCACAAAGTACTTAAAATTCTAAAGTGAGAGTGTGTTTCAGGAGTAGATGTTAAATAGATTGCAAAGGGTATGCTAGCAGGAGGAGGGCAGTGGGAAGGGGAACCATGGTCAGGGTTTATTGACACAATAGGAACAGGGAGAGGTAAAGGTGCTGGAGGTGGTGAGAGTGTTACTGCGAGTGGTCAGGGTTGGAACGGTGTTACAAAGCCAGTACGGATTGCTGTAGCTGGAGGGATTTGCAGAGGTAGGGAGGGACATATTTATTTTTATTTATTCATTCATGAGATGTGGGTGTCACTGCCTGGACAAACATTCTTTGACCCAACTGCTAATTACCCAGAGGGTAGCTCAGAGTCAGCCATATTGCTGTGGGTCTGGTGTCACATGTCGGCCAGACCAGGTTAGAATATTTGATGTCCATCCCTAAAGGAGGTTAGTGAACGAGATAAGTTCTTCCTCCTGGTCAACAATGTTTTAATGGTGGCCCCACCAATATCTTTTACAGATACAACATGACATCCCAACTCTTACTCCTAATGCTCTCCCCAATGAAGGTAACCATCCCAAACGCCTGCTTCACCAGCCTGTCTACCTGTGACACCACATTCAAAGAACTGTGTACCTGCATCCCTGGGTCTCTGACTGACAACACTACCCAGGGCCCGAACATTAACTGTACAGGTCCCACCCTGGATTGTTTCACCAAAATGGAACACCTCACCTTTATCTAATTAAACTCCATCTGCTATTCTTCAGCCCACTTTCCCAGCAGTACTGTCCATCCTGTTGTATCATAGATAACCTTCTTCACTGACCACTTTACCACCAATTTCAGTGTCACCGAAAACAATGACTTACCAGGAAACCAATATTCCCATCCAAACCATTTATCCAAATGACAAACAACAGTGGACCCACTCCACCGCTGGTCACATGTCTCCAGTCAGAAAAACAACATGTCTCCCATCACCCTCTGTCTCCTACCATCAAGCAAATTTTGTATCCAGTTCACGAGCTCCTCCTGAATGCATTATCCTTTTACACTGATCTGAGCTTATTCCCCAGTTTACCAGACAGAACACAGAACACAGAACAGTTCAGCCCATTACCCTTCGGCCATGATGCTATGCCAACCTTTTATCCAACTGTAAAATCAAACTAACCTACACACCCTTCATTTTACTCTATCCATGTGTCTGTCCAAGAGTCTATTCGCTGTCCCGAATGTGTCCAATTTTACTCCCACCATTGGCAGTCCATCCAACCACCTACCATCTCTATCCTCTTATCCATCTTCCAATCACCTTAAAATTATGCCGCCTTGTAATAGCCATTCATGCCACAGGAGAAAAAGTCTCTGACTATTCACTCTCTCTGTGCCTCTCATCACCTTGTTCACCTCTACCAAGTCACCCCGCCCCCTTCTTCACTCCAATGAGAAAAGCCACAGCTCCCCCATAAGAAATGCCCTCCATTCCAGGCAATATCCTGGTAAATCTCCTATGTACGCTCTCTAAAACTTGTACATCCTTCCTGTAAAGATGGGACAAGAACTGAACACAACATTCCAAGTGTGGTCTCACCAGGTCGCGATAAAGATAAAGTAAAACCTCATGGCTCTTGAAATTGATCCCCTTGCTAAAGAAAGCCAACACAACACTTGACTTTTAAAAAACCCTATCAATGTGCGTGGCAACTTTGAGGGATCTCTGGACATGGACCCCATGATCTCTCTGTTCCTCCACAATGCCAAGTATTCTGCCTTTCCACCTGTATTCTGTATTCAAATTCGACCTTCCAGAATGAATCACTTCACACTTTTCCAGATTGAACTCCATCTGCCACTTCCAGCCCAGCTCTGCGTCCTGTCAATGTCCCATTGCAACCTACAACAGCCCTCCACATTCCTCACCACTCCACTAAACTTGGTGTGATTGGCAAACTTACTAACCCATTCTCCAACATCCACATCCAAGTCATTTACAATAATCACAAACAGCAAAGTCCCAGAGCCGATTGTTACAGAACCCCACTGGTCACTGAGCTCTAGGCTCAAAACTGTCCATCTGCCGCCATACTCTGTCTTCTCTGGGCCATCCAATCCTGCATCCAGACAGACAGATTTCCCTGTATCCCAATCATCCTTCTTTTCTGAATGAGCCATCAACGTATTCTGTCATATCCTCAAAGAATTCAATAAGGTTTGTGAGGCATGACCTGACCCCTCACAAACCCATACTGACTGTGGCTAATGTAACTATGGTTTTCCAAGTTGTCAAAAATCCTTTCTTTAGAGTCCTCACCAATAATCTGCACACCACAAACATTAGACCAAATCTGTAATTCCCAGAATTCTACCTCCGTAACATGGCTCGGACTTTACAAATCTTCCCTCCTCTGCCATGTTCCCCAGAAGGGTACTGGAGGGTGGTGGGGATTACAGACTCAGGGAGGGATATCAGGACAGGAGGATTTTGCAGACATTAGGAGGGTTGCAATGCTAAAAGGAGGCTTCAGTAATTGTGAGGTTTCATGGTGATGAAGGCATTTGAGGAGGGAGGGAGGGAGGATTGTAGGGAAATGAGAGGTTTCACAGTTTAGGTGCTTTGTTAGGACTGTAAGTGGTTACTGAGTTGGGGGGGGTGTAAGCACTGGTGGATATTACATAAACATGTGATTTTGGTTGCAATGCAGGAAGAGGATTCAGGAAGCTGGAGAGTATGGGGTCTGAAAGAAGTTACACAAATGGGAAGAGTTGTCAGGAGTGGAGGTGTTTACAGAGACAGCAATGGTCTGATCTGGAGCAGAGGACCCAGATTGGGAGGGATGGGGGACTGGAGGTGGTTTCACAGGGAGGGAGGACCATAGACCCACAGGAGGTTACAGAAATGTGGAGAGCTGTAGGACTGACAGGGGTTCATGGAGTTGGGAAAGTTGGGAGGGATAGAGAAGTTTACAGGGATAAGGATGTTTGTAGGACAGGGCTAGATCACAGACAGGGACTGTTTTAGGGAGTTGAGCAGATTACAAAGATAAAGATGTTTGTATCATCTGGCGGAACAAACAGAGTTATGGAGGGTCATCGTGACTGAAGATGTTTATAGAGATAGGAAGGCTTAGGTTCTGGGGGTTATTTCAACATGGAGACTGTGGAATCTGGATTCTTTTTTGAGAGAATGAGGAGCAAGATTGGTTGGAGACAGTCTCACAGAGAAGGAAGCATAGCACAAACAGGAGGAAGTTCCTGTGATAGGGAGGGTTCGAGTGGAGAGTAATGTTTACACAGATGGGGGGGTAAGAGCTGGAGAAGGTTATGGAGATGAGTAAATGTTTGGAGATACAGGAGGAGCTTACATTGACGGGGTGGGTGATAGTGACGGGAGGATGTGACATTGTTAATGAGGAACAGGATCGGGAGAGGCACAGGCATTGGAGTGGGATCTACAGATCGGGTTGCAGGGACCTGAGAGGATAACACAGATAGGGATGATGGTAGGGTCTCTACAGACTGATGGCGTTTTAGGGACTGGAAGAGGTTTGGTCGATAGGGAGGGCTGGAAGAGCTGCAGGAGATTATGGAGAGTTGAAGAGTTGGAGCAGTTCACAGAGGGAGGGTTCTCCGACAGGAGTAGGTCACAGATAGTGAGGGATGTGTGGCCTGAGAAAGTTAAAGAGAGGGGAGTTTTCGGGACTGGAAGATATTACACTGACAGGGACAGTTGAAGAGACTGTAGCAAAAATGCATGGAGAAGGTTACACAGATAGGGAGGGATGTAGGGACTGAAGGTGAATACACAGACATGGAGGGTTGTATTTTTAGACGGAGCTGAGAGGGATAGGGACTGGTGTAGGGATTCACACAGATAGGGAAGGTTGTGTTTTTGGTGAAGGTTACACTGATACAGACAGTGTTAGGGAGTGTTTAGTGGACTACAGAGGAGCTCAGAGAAAATATATTATGGGGAGTGGAGGAGATTACAGACACAGAGATGGCTGTCGATTTGAAAAGAGGTTCTACAGATCCTCAGTGCTGTAAGGCTGGAGGGAGGTTACAATAATAAGAGTTACCTAAACTTAATGACTTTTTTTGATATAGAGAAAGTCTCAGAACGGGATTGTCAAAAGGAAGTATAGACAGTCCAGATGAGTTTACAGAGATATAAATGTTTTTGGAGGTTTCAGGATGGAACAGTGATTGGGAGTGATGTAACAAATGGCAATAGTTATCGGAATTGTTCTAAAAGCAGGAAGAGGTGACAGTCGTATCGATCTTTGTAAAGACTGGAGAAGCTGACATCGCCAAGGAATGTTTTAGAAACTGTTGGAGATTACACATATAAGGAGATTATTGGGGATGAGGCAAGGTTCAAGAGACAGGGATGGTTGTCAGGACTGGGCAGTAACCTGAATAGAATCTCCACAGTGAGGGAACAGGCCACTTGGCCCAAAAGTCCACACCAACCCTCTAAAGAGCATCCGAACCAGACCCATCCCTCTCCCTGTCCAATAAACCCTGCATTCCTGATGGTGAACTCACCTAAACCACCACTTGCCTGAATACTACAGTCAATTTATGATGGCCAATCACGTATCTTCTGTCTGTTGGACTATGGCAGGAAACCAGAGCAACCGGAAGAAACCCACACATTCTGGGGGAGAACATGCAAAGTCCACACAGACAGTCGGCCAAGGCTGGAATTGAAGCCAGGTTCCAGGCACAGTGAGGCTGATTATACAGAGCACTGCAGTGATTGGACTAGGTCACAAAGTTCACAAGGGTTTATTGGAACAGGAGGAAAATATAGTCAGGAACAGGAGAAGCTTACAGAGATGGTGTCCATGAGAGGGACTGGAGGGGGTTAACGCAATAGGGAGGGTTGTGCATTCTCTCGACAATTAGAGGTAGGGACGGTTGGGGAGACTGGATGAAGTTAGTCATACTCAGAGTTGTACACACTCTGAGTAATGGCAGATGGAGTTTACTTCTGATCACTGTGAGGTAATGCACTGTGGGAAGTCTCATAACCGAAGGATATACATCATGAAGGGTAGGTCCTCCTGGAGTACTGAGTAACACCGGGACCTTGGTGGGCAAGTCCCTGGATGTCTGAAGGTGTCAGCACAGGTTGACAGGGTGGGGAAGGCACCTGAACTGGGAGCAGGAGGGGGACCCACATCCTGATGGGGCGAATTGTTAGAGCTGCTTGAGAGGATGTAATCTAATCTGGCAGGGTGTTGGACCTTAAACAGTCATAAGGCCAGAAAGAAGATTGAGCTTGGTACACAAGTTAAAGACAGCAAGTTCAGCAGACAAGGCAGGCAAGAACATAGCAGGAAATGGGGGAGGGGGAACTGATGATTAAACTGCATTTATTTCAATGAAAGGGGCCTGCCAGCTAAGGAAGATGAACTCAGGGCATGGATTGGAACATGGGACTGGGATATAATTGTATTACAGAAACACAGCTGAGGGAGGGGCAGGACTGGCATCTCATTGTTTCAAGGTGGAGATGCTACAGGAAACATTGAAGGGGAGGCAAGAGAGGACGCGTGGTGGTGGGTTTTCATTGCATGAATCCCGAGAGAGGCTATTCCTGTGGGATCACCCAGTGACACTATGTTAGTGGAACTGAGAAATAAGAAGGGGTCATCGCTCTGACATGATTATCTTACTGACCCCGAATAATCAGTGGCAGACTGAGGAACAAACATATCAGGAGATCTCAAATATCAATCATAATAATAGGGCTGTTATGGTTGGGGTTTTTAAACTTTCCAAACCTAGACTGGGACTTCCAGTGTTCATTGTTTGGAAGAGAGGAATTTGGTAATTGTGTTCCATAAAACTCCCGATCAATATGTAAATAGCCTGAAAAGAGAAAGGGGCAAAACCTGACCTCCCCTTGGGAATTAAGGTAGGGAAAGGGACTGAGGTGTGAGTGGGAAAGCATTTTGCCAAAGTGACTCAAGTCTATTAGTTTGAAAATAGCGATGGAAAAGGACAGGGCTGGTCCACAGGTTCAACTTAGAAAATGGGGCCAGACTAATCTTGACGATATTAGCCAGGAACTCTCAAAAGGTGGTTGGTGAGTCTATTTGCAGGGAAAGGGAAGTCTGGCAAGTGAGAATATTTTAAAAGTGAGATAAATTGAGAGATCACCACCAGCATGTTCCTGTTTGTGTGCAGGTCAATGCTGACAGCATTCGGAAACACTGGCTGTCTACTGAGGGTCTGGTCAAGGAAAAGGGGGCACATGTCAGGTATAGCCAGATGGACCAAGGGAATCCCTGAGGATCACAGGGACTTTAGGAATACACTTTGGGTAGAAATCAGGATTGCAGAAAGTGTACATGCAATAGCTTTGGCAGAGAATGATAAGGAGAATCTAAAAGTGATTGTAAAAATATATTGAGTAAAAGAGTAACTCGAGACAAAATGCTGTCCCTTAAAGATCAATGAGACCATTGATGTGTGGAACAGCAGGATATGTTTAAGACCGTGAACAAATTTTTTACTCCAGAACTTATTGTGGACAAAGACTGGGGAACTCAGGGAACAAGAGTAATACGTTAGACCACATTTGGAGTTCTCTGCAATTCCAGTCTCCCCGCTATAGGAAGGATGTTGTGAAAGTTCAAAGTGCTCAGAAAAGATTGACAAGATATTACCAGGGTTACTGCTGAATAAGCTGGAGTTGTTTTTACTGGAACATCGGAGACTGAGGGGTGACCACACAGAGGTTTATATAAACATGAGGGGTATGGATTGGGTAAATATTCAAGGTCTTTTCCCAGGGGTTGGAGTGTCCAAAACTAGAGAGCATAAGTTTAAGGTTAAAGGGGAAAGGTTTAAATGGCACTGAAGGGACAGCTTTTTTATGCACACGGTGGTGTGTGTATGGAATGAGCTCAGAACATTACAGGTGATCACCATTGCACTACACACACATACACAGATATTCCTACACACACACACACCCTCACATACACACGGACACAGGTACACACAGACACCCACACACACCCTTATAGACACACACACTCACACATGCACTCCCTCACAGACCTAAGACACTCTGCACCCACTACACACACACTTTCTCACACTCACAACCCCCACCCCAGACAGACAAAGACCCACAGACACACATATATTTTGTGGGGTGAATTTGTACTTGCAGGATTACATTGTACTTTGATCAAATACTGCATGCATTCATGTAGAACTCTGAGCTCAAAAACTGCATGAATTTATGTCAAACTTTTATCTCACTTTTTAGATTAGAATCAATCTAAATATCAGGGCATAGACAGAGAACACAGGGGTCTAACACCTTCAACATATTGTCTAGTTATCACCATTGTTAACAGCTAACCCGAGAATGCAACTTAAAAAAAATGTTTTGTGATTTACACATGAAAGAAGTGAAACTATCACTGTATTCTAAACGATGAAAGGCTTAACAGACAATCAATTCTTCAATGTATAATGTCAGTTACATCACACTGTAATTTTTTGCTATAAATTCTGTGTTACGATCGAGCCCTCCACTATCACCTGATGAAGGAGCATCGCTCCGAAAGCTAGTGTGCTTCCAATTAAACCTGTTGGACTATAACCTGGTGTTGTGTGATTTTTAACTCTCTTCAAGAAGGTAGATTGATTTGTGACACAGAGATAAAATAAATTTAGACACCAGAGAGACCTGGTTACAGGGCGAACAAAAAGTGGACATAAATATTCAATGGATCACAACCTTGTGGAAACTCAGGAAAATGGGTAACGCTAACAATAATGGATAACAAAGGCATTACAGAGAAAGCATTTGGTCTCAGATCATGAAGTAGAGTCAGTCTGAATGTAAATTCTGGCTACTACTTGCCAAGGACACAAGGAGCAGAACAGTTTTAGCCACCGAACAGCATTCCATTGCTCATCACTGCATTACTCAGGAACTCATTGGAATTTTTTAATAAACACTTTGTGATAATTTTGGGAAACTTCAATATTCCCATAATCTGGGACAAACACTGACAACAGGAATATTGGAAGAGGAGTTCAGAGAATTTTTTTTCAGTGTTTCTTTGAATAACAAATTGTGCAACAGGCTAGGGACGTAACTGTCTCAGAGCGACCGTTGTGTGATGAAACTTAGTGAATAAGTAATGTCACCTGGAGAGATCCTTCGGGAAATTGTGATAAAGTGCAGTTGAAAGAAATATAAAGTTTTAAAGTGAATCACAGAAAGGACATGCTACAACGAGAAACAAAAACAGCCAATGACATGGTTTGAGATGAGAACTGACCAAGGTAAAGAGGCGAAACAGACTGAAATCTGTGCCTATAAATGAACAGTGGAAAACATTTGAAAGGACAGTGTAAATCACTCAACAAAAGAACATTCCACTGAAACAGACAAAACCTCAGCAAGAAATTCCCACCGGCCCCTCACTCAGGACAAAATGTATCATATTAGATTATGAGGCTTAGAAGATCACCAAAAAGTACTTAAAATCCTGTAGTGAGAGTGTTTTAAGAGTAAGTGTTAAAGGGATTGCAAAGGGTCTGCTCGCAGAAGTTGGGCAGTGGGAAGGGGAATCAGTGTCAGGGTTCAATGTCACAAAAGGAACAGGGAGAGGTAAAGGTGCCGGAGGTGGTAAGAGTGTTGCTGAGAGTGGTCAGGGCCTGAACGATGTTACAAAACCAGTGCGGATTGCTGCAGCTGGAGGGGTTTGTAGAGGTAGAGAGGGACATATGTATTTTTATTTATTCATTCATGGGATGTGGGAGTCACTGTTAATTACCCAGAGGACAGCTCAGAGTCAGCCGTATTGCAGTGGGTCTGGAGTCACATGTTAGCCAGGTCAGGTTAAAATGTCAGATGGTCTACACAAAAGGAGGTCAGTGAACCAGATGAGTTCTTCCCACTGATCAACAACGCTTTTATGGTGGCCTGACCAATGTCTTGTACAGATACAACATGACATCCCAACTCCTCCTCTCAATGCTCTCCCCAATGAAGGAAACCATCCCAAACGCCTGCTTCACCAGCCTGTCTATCTGTGACACCACTTTCAATGAACTGTGTACCTGCATCCCTGGGTCACTGACTGACAACATTCCCAGGGCCCAAACATTAACTGTACAGGTCCCACCCTGGTTTGTTTCACCAAAATGGAACACTTCACCTTTATCTAATTAAACTCCATCTGCTATTCTTCAGCCCACTTTCCCAGCAGTACTGTTCATCCTGTTGTATCATAGATAACCTTCATCACTGTCCAGTTTACCACCAATTTCAGTGTCACTCAAAAAACTTACTTAAACTTACTTAACAATATTCCCATCCAAACCATTTATCCAAATGACAAACAGCAGGGGACTCACTTCACCGCTGGTCACATGCCTCCAGTCAGAAAAACAACATGTCTCCCACCACCCTCTGTCTCCATCAAGCCCAATTTTCTGTCCAGTTGACAAACTCCTCCTGAACGCCATAACCTTTTACACTGATCTGAGCTTATTACCCAGCTTACCATACGACACGTAGAACACAGAACAGGACAGAACAAGATCCTTTGGCCATGATGACATGTCAATCTTTTATCCGACCATAAGATCAAAAATAAAAGTGGCAGATAGAGTTTAATTCAGATAAATACGAGGTGATGCAATTTGGGAAAGCAAATCTTAGCAGGACTTACACACTTAATGGTAAGGTCCTATGGTGTGTTGCTGAACCAAGAGACCTTCAGGTGCAGGTTCATAGCTCCTTGAAAGTGGAGTCGCAGATAGATAGGATAGTGAAGAAGGCGTTTGGTATGCTTTCCTTTATTGGTCAGAGTACTGAGTACAGGAGTTGGGAGGTCATGTTGCGGCTGTACAGGACTGTTGGAATATTGCGAGCATTTTTGGTTTCCTTACTATCGGAAAGATGTTGGGAAACCTGAAAGGGTTCAGAAAAGATTTACAAGGATGTTGCCAGGGCTGGAGGATTTGAGCTATAGGGAGAGGCTGAACAGGCTGGTGCTGTTTTCCTTGGAGCGTCGGAGGCTGAGGGATGACATGACAGAGGTTTACAAAATTATGAGAGGCATGGATAGGGTAAATAGACAAAGTCTTTTCCCTGGGATTGGGGCATCCAGAACTAGAGGGCATAGGTTATGGATGAAAGGGGATTGATATAAAAGAGACCTAAGGGACAACTTTTTCATGCAGAGGGTAGTAGGTGTATGGAATGAGCTGCCAGAGGAAGTGGTGGAGACTGATACAATTACAACATTTAAGAGGTATTTGTTTGGGTATTTGAATAGTAGGGATTTGGAGGGATATGGACCAGGTGCTGGCAGGTGGGACTCGATTGGGTTGGGATGTCTGGTCAGCATGGACAGGTTGGACTGAAGGGTCTGTTTCCATGCTATACATCTCTATGACTCTAACTTCCATACCCTTCATTTTATTATCATCCATGTTCCTATCCAGAAGTATATTAAATGTCCCTAATACATCGAATTTTACCGCCACCGCTGGCAGTGGATCCCACTCAGCCACCACTCTGTATGTAACGAACCTACCTCTGAAATCTCCCCTTCACCATCCACTAACCACCCGAAAATTATACCCCCTTGTAATAACTATTTATATGAGGGTAAAAAATATCTCTCTCTATTGACTCTATCTCTGACTTTCATCACCTTGTTCACCTCTGCCAAGTCACCCCTCGTCCTTCTTCACTCCAATGAGAAAAGCCTTAGCTCCCTCAACCTTTCTTCATAAGACATGTTCTCCAGTACAGGCAGCATCCTGGTAAATCTCCTCTTTACCTTCTCTAAAGCTTCTGCATCCTTCGTGCAATGAAGGGACCAAAACTGAACACAATATTCCAAGTGGGGTCGAACTAGGTCTCTATAGAGCTGCAGCATAACCTCACGGCTTTAAAACTCAATCCCCAAACTAATGAAATCCCACAAAATATATTGCTTCTTAACAAGCGTATCAGCTTGGGTGGCTACTTTGAGGGATCTATGGACTTGGTACCCAAGATCCCTCTGTTCCTCCACACTGCCAAAGATCCTACCTGTAACTCTGCATTCTGCATTCAAATTCAATCTTCAAAATGAATGACTTCACACTTTTCCAAGATTGAACTCCATCTGCCACTTCTCAGCCCAACTCTGCATCCTGTCAATGTTCCGTTGCAACCTACAATAGCCCTCCACAATATCAACAACTTCACCATCCTTCGTGTCATTGGGAAACTTACTAACCCCTCTTTCAATCACACATCCAAGTCATTCATAAACTCACAAAGAGCAGAGGTCCTGTAACCTCTCCCTGCAGAAAACCACTGGTCACTGAGCTCCAGGATGAATGCTTTCCATCTATCATCACCCTCTGTCTTCTGTGGGCCAGTAATCCTGTATCCAGACAGACAGGTTTCCCTGTACCCCATGCCTCCGTACTTTCTGAATGAACCATAAAGATGTTTTGTCACATTCTCTAAAGATTCGATAAGACTTGTAAGGCATGTCCTGCCCCTTACAAATCCATACTGACTGTCTCTGATCAAACTAGGGTTTTCCAAGGAATAATAAATCCTGTCTCCCAGAGTCCTCTCCAATAATCTGCACACCACAGACATAAGACTGGCAGATGTGCAATTCCCAGGATTATCCCTATTCCCTTTCCTGAACAAGGGAATAATATTTTCCTGCCTCCAATCATCTGGTCCGACTCCAGTGGACAGTGAGGCTGCAAAGGTCATCACCAGGTGCGCAGCAACCACTCCATTGGTTCCTGTCGTAACTTTGGACGCATCCAGTCTGGTTCAGCGACTTTTCTATCCTTATCTTTTAGAAAATTCTCAGCACATCCTCCTTCTTAACACCCACCTGTTCACGTACATCAGCCTGTTTCACGCTGTCCTCACAAACGAAAAGACCCTTCTCAGCAGTGAATACTGAGACATAGTATTCATTAAGGACCTCCCCTACCTCCTGTGACTCCAGGCACAAGTTCCTTCCACTATCCCAGATTGACCTTATCCTCACTCTGGCCTTGCTCTTGTTCCTCGCATAAGTGGAGAATGCCTCGCGGTTTTCCTTAATCCTTCCCAACAATGCTTTTTCATGCCCCCTTCTAGTTGCCTTAAGTCCGTCTCTCGGTTCCTTCCTGGTACCTTCAGAGAATCCCTACTGTGTCGAAACAGGCCATTTGGCCCAGCACCTCCATATCAACCATCCAAACAGTATCCAACCCAGCCCCATTCCCCCACCCTATTACTCTCCATTTGCCCTGACTAATTCCCCAAACCTACCCATCCCTGAACACTATGGGTAATTTAGCATGGCTAAGGCACCAAACTGGCACATCTTTGGGCTATGGGGGAGAAACCGGAGAACCTGGAGGAAACCCACAGGGAGAATGCGCAAATACCCCAGAGACAGTTGCCTGAGGCTGTAATCGAAATGGAGTCCGTGGTGCTATGAGGTAGCAGTGCTAACCACTGAGACACCGTGCCATCCAATGTAACTCTCTGGAGCCCTGTCTGATCCTTGCTTCCTCGACCTTAAGTAAACTTCCTCCTTCCTCTTGACTAGATGCTAAAGTCCATGTGGACAACGTTGACTGCTCTGCTTTCATCTATCCTTGGCCACCTCCTCGAAGAGTCAATCCAGTTTGTGAAACGTGGTTTCCCACTCACAAAGCCATGCTGACCATCTCAAATCAGCCCTTGCCTTTGTAAATGTAAGGATCTCTTTTCTCTCAGAATCTCCTCCACCAACATCCCCATCACTGGTCTCACGGGGCTGTAATTTCCGGGCTTTTCCCTGCAGTCCTTCAGTGATGGAACAGCATTAGCCAACCTCCAGTCTTCCAACATCTTACTGTGCCTGTTGATAATATACATATCTCTGTAAGGGTTACTGCAATCTCTTCCCTAGCTTCCCACAATATTCTAGCATTGACCTAATGAGCTACTGAGGATTGATCTAGCTTTATTTGTTTTAAGATTCCAGCACTTTCTCTTCTCTGTTGAGGATTCTTTCCAAGACATCACTATTTATTTCCCCACGTTCCCGAGCTTCCATGTCTTTCTCCACAGTAAATACTGAGAAGACTATTTTGTCTATTATCTCACCCATCTCCTCTGGTTCTACATATAGGCGACCTTATGATCTTTAAGGAGCCCTATTCTCTCCCAAGTTACTCTTTAACCCTTATTGAAACTTGCATAAAGGCTTCTGATAATTCAAATACACTATATCCCCTATACTACTACACCCCTCCTACACCCTTACAATTCTGCCATTTATATTCACACCAACTAATTCAATCCAACAGGCTCGTTGCTGTATCAGTCGGCATGGAGACCACTGTCACACAGTTACTGTACTGCCCTTGCCATAAGTACATTCAGTGTCCCGACTGTAACCACATTGACATTCCCATCACAGGTTGGTGCCTACAAAAGAATTCCTGCTAACGGTTGCTGCTGCTTGCTTATTCTCAGCTCCACTTTTCATATTCAGATCCACAAGACTGTCTCATTAATGCATTAACCTCAAGCTTCCTTCATAAGTTGTTGGCTTTATGCCTAGTGTGCATATTGGGACTAGATTGGGTTGGGATATCTGCACAGCGTGGATGGGTTGGACCAAAGGGTCGGTTTCCATGCTGTACATCTCTCTGACACTGACTCTATTAAAACAACCCTTCAATATTCCCTTCCCAGTGATGGTCATTCTGCAGCTAAATCTCCGGAATGACGGTTCCATCATATCTGTTCCCTGTCATTCCATCTGCCTTATGGCGAATACAGGGAGTCATTCCTCAGGAGTGGGAGGGGGTTGAACAGATGGGTAGAGGTTACAGAGATAGGGAGGATTACAGGGACTCGAGGATGTTAGAGTTAAACAGAGTTACATCTGGTCAAGAATGTTCATGGGACAAAGGGGTTTGGGGGGATTGGAGGAATTTACAGAGATAGAGGGAGCTGGATTTGATTCTGGAGATAGGGATAGGGATAGATGTAGGGAGAGGCAGGCAGACTGAGAGGCACAGACAGGGGGCTGTTTCATCTCGGAGATTATTGTGTATACTAACAGAGATATGGAAGGTTGTCCTGACCGAAGACATTTACAGATATAAGAAGGCTTCTAGACTCTGGAGGCCTCATAGATAGGAAGGCAATGGAGAATGCCAGGTTACTGGGTTGGAGACAGTTACACAAATGGGGAGGGTTGCACAAACTGAAAGAGGTTCCTGTGGTCGGGAGGGGTATGGTGTCGGGAATGAGGGTGAAATTTAACAAGATAAAGATCAAAGAATTGGAGAAGGAGAAGGAGATTACAAATTTTTCACAGTTTAAGAAGGGTTGTAGGAGCTGGAGAAGATTACATAGGTAGGGACGGATGGAGAGGTTAAAGACAAATACATTGACATGGAGGGTGGTATTGGTGGGAGGAGCTTACAGGGATAGACAGGTCTATCAGGGTTTACAGGGATGAAGGAATTTAGTATCTACTGGAGAAGGTTAGGGATTAGGGTGTTAGGGACTGGAGAACCTGACAGAGACAGAGACAGAGACACAGAGAATGGTGTGGACGAGAGGAGATTCCAAACAGAGGAAGGATTATCGGGACTGGAGAATATTACAGAGATCGGCATGGGCCAGGATTGGTGCCTGCGATCCCTGTGCTGTCGCATTGAGGAACAGTACAGAAGAGGTGAAAGCAGGACCCTCACAAGATGGTGGGAATGAAACCTAGAATGTTGCTGTTCCTTACCCAGCTCTGTATCTATGTCCTATCTTCCAGGTATGAATATAGACTTCTCCTACCTCCACCCTGTGCTGTTTACTGTGAGTGATCTTACCGGCTGTAGGATTTACTGAAGGCTCCAGATCTCCCTCTCCATCTCTCTCTGGCTGACCAACCAGCTTCAATGAGGTGATGGATGAGACAGGAGTTAGGAACATCCTGATGACTTGCATGAGACAGAAATAGACAGAATGGGAAATTCGACTGATGCAATGAGGATAACTCATGCAGAGTGGCACTGAGTACAACAGAGATCTCGATAATCCCAGTCTCCATCCCTTGCCTGTGCTGCTGCATGTCTCTGGAATGGACAATTCTGTTGACTCAGGATCTCAGACCATCTGTAAGAGGCAGAAATGCTGACAGAGGCAGTAAATAGACCGACACAGCGAGGGATACCAGATGGAGAGATAGTGAGTGATAGCATATTATTAGACACTGCATTAACAGGGAATTGTTTGAATTTGTAACAAAGGCACTGGGATAATTGTGAGGGGATTCAACCTTCCTATCTCATCATCTCTTTGACGGTGGGTCACAGATGAGGCTGACTCTCCCACTCTCGGGGTGGGGTGGGTTGGGCAGGGGAGGTCTGGAGTTGGCTGTACAGACCGATGTGGCTTTCCACAGACTCTGTTACACTTGGGGCAAAAGGTGGCCAAGGGAAGGGGGTGGGTGTGTGGTCACGCGCTCCTTGTGCTGTTTTCTCCTGGAGTCCCGTTTTCCCCACAGAAAGTCTTGAGGTGCTCGACACCTTCCCAATGCTCCTTCCCCACTTCAGACGGTCTTGGCCGATTTGATTAAGAGATGAAAAAGAACCAATCAATTCTGAAGTAACCAACATTTAGAAATGTGGAGGAGTGCAGTAGGAAGTGGAAATATTGTCAGTGTTTAATCAGAGTAGCGGAACAGGGAGAATTGAAGGTGCTGGAGGTGGTGAGAGTGTTACAGAGAGGGACAAAGGCCTGAACAACATTACAAAGCCAGTACGGATTGCTGCAGCTAGAGCTGTTTGCAAAGGGAGGGATAGACATCTGCATTTTTCATTGATTCATTCATGGCCTAAGGATGTCACCGGTTGGAGCAGCATACATTGCCCTCCTGCTAATTGCCCAGAGGCAGCTCAGACTCAGTTATATTGCTGTGGGACTGGAGTCACATGTGAGCCAGACCAGGTAAGAATGTCAGATATCCCTCCCTAAAGGACATACGTGAACTAGTTGATTTTTACCAGATAATCAACAATGTTTATACAGTGGCCTCACTAATGTCCTGTACAGATACACCATGACATCCCAACTCCTACTCTCAATGCTCTGCCCAATGAAGGGTAACCCTCCCAAACACCTGCTTCACCAGCCTGTCTACCCGTGACGCTACTTTCAAAAAACTGTGTACCTGCATCTTGCAATTCTCCACCTGTTATTCCTAACCTCACTGGTCCAGCAGTACTGCTGATCCCATTGTACTCTTCGATAACCCTCTTCACTGTCCACATTATCACCAATTTCAGTCTCAATCACAAACTTGATAATCATGACTCCTGCTTATCATTTATTATATAAGTGATGCACAACAGTGACCCAGCACCGAACCCCATGGCACACCGTTGGTCACAGGCCTGCAGTTTGAGCAGTAACCCTCTATGAACATGCTCTGTCTCCTACCGTCAATCTGTTTTGTATCTAGTTAGTGAGCGCTCCCTGGTTATGTGTGATCTAAACTTACTAACCAGTCTGCCATGCAGAACCTTGTCAAAGGCCTTGATAAAGTTCATGTGGACATCGTGTACTGCTCTGCTTTGACCTCTCACTTGTCTATCTCCACACTCAGGTTTGAGGCATGATTTCCCGTACACAAAGCCATGCTGATGATCATTAATCTGTCCTTACCTTTCCAAATGCACGATGATCGTTTCTCTCAGAATCTCCTCCAACACCTTACCATCCCTGCCGTCAGTCTCACTGGTCTGTACTAGCTGTTGATGATGCAAATATCTCTGGAAGGGGCCCTGTAATTTCCTCCCTCGCTTCTCACAAGGCGCTGGGGTATATTTGATCATGTCCCAAGGTTTTATCTAACTTTTTGCATTTTAAGACATCCTGTTCTCCAATGTGAACTCTTTTCAAGACATCCCTATGTATTTTCCCAAGTTCCCGAGCTTCCATGTCTTTCACCACAGTAAATCCTAAAACAACATATTTGTTCAATATCTCACCCAACAGCAGTGATCCCACACAGACAGCCTCATTGACCTTTCAGGGGCCCTATTCTCTCACGAGCTAAGTTTTAGCCCTGGTTGAAACTTGTCTAAATGCTTCTGAAATTTCAAATATCCCTCTACCGCAATTAGCCTCCCCACCCTTATCTATTCTGCATTTATGGTCACACCAAAATATAGAATCCATCAGATTTAAAAATATTCCCCTTTTATAAAATCATACACCTCCCATTGTTTCTAAGTATCCAGTTATTATTTATTGTCATATCCTTCATAACACATTCCAGCACGTTCCCGACTTACTGTCAAGCTAACACCGTTTGGTTCAGACTGACTGCACAAAGGTTTTGGGAATCCTTGTGTATCAATCTGAAAAAGGTAGCTTACAGGATCAGCAGGTCATAGAGAAGGCAAAGGGAATGGAGTCTAAAAATAGGGAGGTCTTGCTGAAATGATGTCAGACCACACCTAGATTATAATGAATAGGTTGCGTGCCCTAAGGAAAGACATTCTTGTATTGGAGGCAGGCCAGGGAAGGTTCACTCGGCTGATCCTGGAGATGGCGGGATTTTCCAATGAGAAGAGAACATAGAACATAGAACATAGAACAATACAGCACAGAACAGGCCCTTCGGCCCACGATGTTGTGCCGAACTTCTATCCTAGATTAAGCACCCATCCATGTACCTATCCCAATGTCGCTTAAAGGTCGCCAATGAATCTGACTCTACCACTCCCTCGGGCAGCGCATTCCATGCCCCCACCACTCTCTGGGTAAAGAACCCACCCCTGACATCTCCCCTATACCTTCCACCCTTCACCTTAAATTTATGTCCCCTTGTAACACTCTGTTGTACCCGGGGAAAAAGTTTCTGACTGTCTACTCTATCTATTCCTCTGATCATCTTATAAACCTCTATCAAGTCACCCCTCATCCTTCGCCGTTCCAACGAGAAAAGGCCGAGAACTCTCAACCTATCCTCGTACGACCTACTCTCCATTCCAGGCAACATCCTGGTAAATCTTCTCTGCACCCTCTCCAAAGCTTCCACATCTTTCCTAAAGTGAGGCGACCAGAACTGCACACAGTACTCCAAATGTGGCCTAACCAAAGTCCTGTACAGCTGCAACATCACCTCACGACTCTTGAATTCAATCCCTCTGCTAATGAACGATAATACTCCATAGGCCTTCTTACAAACTCTATCCACCTGAGTGGCAACCTTCAAAGATCTATGTACATAGACCCCAAGATCCCTCTGTTCCTCCACCTGACCAAGAACCCTACCATTAACCCTGTATTCCACATTCTTATTTGTTCTTCCAAAATGGACAACCTCACACTTGGCAGGGTTGAACTCCATCACCCACTCAAATACTAATCACTTACCTTCCCGCCCAGCTATGCGCTCCAACCTCACTTCCGCTGCCCGCTACAGGTAAGTAATTTTGAAACAAACTGTCTTACCTTAGCTGTAGTCTCCCGGGTTAGTTTTTCCTCGGCCGCTGCTCCCACTCAAAATTGCCCTTGAACCTACTGGGGTTTTGAAGAATGGGAGAGAAATTGAATGAAACATCCAGGATTCTGAGGGGCTTTGACAGGGTGGATGCCGGGAAGTTAGAAACTCGAACAGTACAGCAGAGTAATAGGCCCTTCGGCCCACCATGGCTGTGCTGACCATGATGCTATTCTAAACTAATCCCATCTGCCTGCACATGGGAGATATCCCTCTATTCTCGGCCTGTTCATGTTTGTGTCTAAATGCCACTTCAAAACTTTGCTCTTATTTCCACCTCTCCCACCTCCCGAGCAGCTTCTACCCTCTCGGTAAAGACAACTGGCCTCATTCATCTCACTTAAAACTTCTCACTCTCACCTTAAACCGATGCACCCTAGAATTTCATATTTCTACATTGGAAGGAAGATTCCAACTATCCACACTATTCACGCCTTTCCTTATGCTATATACCTGTACCAGGTCACCCCTCAGTCTCCGATACTCACGCAAAACAATCCAATTGCGTCCAACCTCCTTACAGTAAACACATTCTCATCCAGGCAACATTCTGCCAACCCTCTGTTACACCCTCCACATCCTTCCTGTAGTGTGGCAACGAGAATGACACGCAATCTTTCAAACATGGCTGACTGAAGTTTCATTCAGTCACAACATGACATGCAAACGTCTGTACTCAATACTGTGCCCAATAAAGGTAAGCATACCATACTCCCCCCTCGACCACTACATCCTGTGTTGTTATTTTTAGGGAGCTATGGACTTGCTTCCAATGTCTCTCTGTTTATCAATGTTTCCAGCTAGTCAATTAGTGTACTTCTCTCTTCCATTTGGCTTCATAAATGCATCACTTCACACCTGTCCAGATGAAATTCAATTTGCCCCATCTCTGCCCAGCGTTCCAGCTGATCTACATATTGCTGCAACCTTGAACACTCTTCCTCACTATCCACAATTCCCAAACTATCCCTAATCATTACATGCCTTTCCAAATGTCGTCTGTAAAATTACCACTCAAACTGCTGACCTTTTCATCTGAATCACAGATATAAATTACACACAGACATCGCAGCACTGATCCTTGTGAAACATCATTGGCCACAGACGTCCAATCAGAAATTGACCACTCCACATGCCTCTGTCTACTATCACCAAGAAAATATTGTATCCAACTTACCAATGAGCATGGATTGTGATTTGATCTTCCAGATCCCCCTTGCTATTTGGAAGCTGACCATTCAAAATGACTCTATATTTTGATTCCCAGATTAAATTGGCTGTCTCACTAATGCACTGACTGCGTCCTGTCTTCACAACAAAACGGGACCTTGTTTGGTTTTTTGCTGATCTGTCTAAATCCCTACAACCCCTCAATAATCACATTGCTGTCATGATCATTCTGCAGCCACACCTCCACAATAACAGTTCGATCATATCTGTTCCCTTCGGTTAATGCTGTCATTCCATCTGCCTTGTTGCAAATGCATGGCGCGTGTCACCGAGAGAGGGCCTTTGAGGGATGGATAGAGGTCACAGAATGGGAGAGATGTTTGGGGGCGTGACAATGTTGCAGGGTTAAACATAGTTACAGTTGCTACAGAATGTTCGCAGCAGAAAATATTTTATTGTTTGGTGGAAGTTAGACAGATAAAGCGTCTTTGATTAGATTCCAGAGATAGGGATGTGTGTAGGGTTGTGGATCTTTATATGGACTATGTTGATCAGGGTGTAGAAACATTCACAGGATTCCAGGATGTCGTACATTTAGCAACAGTTGTGGGATGTGGAGAATATCACAGTGATAGGGAGGATGGTATGGACTGGAGAATATTACAGGGAAAGGGTGGGTAGTATGGACTGGGGAATGTTGCAAGCACATGGACGATGATATAAGCTGGAGAATGCTGCAGCAATAGAGAGGATTATAGGGACTGGAGGATGTTGCAGGGAAAGGGATGAAGTTGTAGACTGGATACAGTTAGAAGGAGAGATGAATTTATGCACTGGAAGGGATGTCAGAGAGAGTGAGTGGTGTGCAAGCTGCAAGATACAAGAGGGATAGGGAAGCTTGGAGAGACTGGAAGAGAGAGTGATAGAGATCTTGTGAGAGACCAGGTTCACTTATGAGCATAGGATGTGCTACAATGAGCAGAGCCTTTTGCAGATATAAATGAGGATACAATGGCCACAAAGCAGTCACACCTATACATCGGTATATAGGAATTGAAGAGATTACACAGGCTAGGAGTGTTGTATGCAATGGAGGAGATTAACCTGATAGGGAAGCTTTTAGAGACTCAACAATGTTAGGAAATAATGGGAGTTGCAATGGTGAGAGCAGGTTTCAACAATTCGGAGGATATAGACCTGAAGGAGCTTTGACAGATAGTGATGGTACAGTAAAGGGAATTGTAGTGGCTTCCCTTTCATAAGCAATCCATAAGCCCTTAAAACAGCCTGTTTAACATGTGCATTATCTCTCGACCATTCATCAGACAGCGCTGCAAATATTTCACTGGCTCTGCCTCCCAGCTCAGACTGAACTAGCATTATCCAGAAGACCTCGGGCCACTCTACCTGTCTATGCAATTTTTCAAATGAAATCCAGAGTTCCTTGACAGTAGAGTCACAGATAGCGAAGAAGGTGCTTGGTATGCATTCCTTTATTGGTCAGAGTATTGAGTACAGGAGTTGGGAGGTCATGTTGCGGGTGTACAGGACAGTGGTTAGGCCACTTTTGGAATACTGCATGCAACTCTGTTCTACTTCCAATCGGAAGGATTTTGTGAAACTTGAAAGGGTCCAAGAAAAGATTTACAACAACGTTGCCAGGGCTGAGCTGTAGGGAGAGTTTGAACAGGTGGTGGTTGTTTTTCCTGGAGAGTCAGAGGCTGAGGGTGACCTGATAGAGGTTTATAAAATCAAGAGAGGCATGGACAGGGTAAATAGACAAAGGTTTTCTCCTGGGGTGTGCGAGTCCAGAATTATAGGGCGAGGTTTAGGGTGAGAGTAGAAAGATATAAAAGATAAAATGGGGCAACTTTTTCACGCAGAGGATAGTATATGTATGGAATGAGCTGCCAGAGGAAGTGGTGGAGGCTAGTACAACTGCAACAGTTAAAAGCCATCTGGATGGGTATCTGAATAGGAAGGGTTTAGAGGGAGATGGGCCGGGTGCTAGCAGGTGGGACTACATTGGGTTGGGATATCTGATCTGCAGGATGGGACCATGAATGGGTTGTGGAAACTGGAGGGTATTATGATTTGAACCACAGGTAATGTTTGATTGGATCTTTCAGCCAATCTTACAGATGGTACAACTACAACATTTAAGAAGCATTTGGATGGATATATGAATAGAAAGGGTTTGGAGGGAGATAGGCCAGGTACTGGCAGGTGGGACTAGATTGGGTTGGAATATCCTGTCGCCATGGCTGGGTTGGAATGAAGGGTCTGTTTCCATGCTGTACATCTCTATGACTATAAGATCGGCTGAATGTTCCAATCAAAAATTACCTGTGGTTCAAATCATAATATCCTCCAGGTTCCACAAGCCATCCCCTGTCCCATCCTGCAGGTTCAATGAATCCCAGAACACCTAACATTCTTCAAGACCCACGTCCCTTCCGACATTTGTACCATCCTCCAGGTTCTGCAGCCCTTCATACCTTGTAACATGGCCTAGACTCTCCAACTCCTCCTTCCTCTGCAATGTTCCCCAGAAGGGCACTGGAGGATGGTGGGGGTTACAGAGATATGGAGGGACATCAGGACGGGAGGATTTTGCAGACATTAGGAATATATGGACTTGAGGAGGTTTCACAGTTTATGAGTGTTGTAGGGACTGGAGGAACTTACAAAGATAGGGATAGTTTTCGATTGGAGGATTCTGCAAAAAACTTTACGTGGTTAAAGGCAGGATTCTTAGCAGTGTGCAGGAACAAAGGGATCCTGTGTCCCTCAGGTTCCCACCCAAGTTGACAGGCTGTTAAGAAGGCAGATGGTGTGTTGGCTTTCATTAGCAGGGGGATTGAGTTTAAGAGATGTGAGATTTTGCTGCAGCTCTACAGAACCCCAGTTAGACCACACTTCGAATATTGTGAACAGTTCGGTTCGCTTCATTATAGGAAGGATGTGGAAGCTTTAAAGACAGTGCAGAGGAGATTTAGCAGGAAGCTGCCTGGACTGGAGGGCATGCCCATAGAAGGTAGGTTGTGGAAGCTAGGGCTTTTCTGATCACAGCGAAGGAGGAAGAATGGTGACTTGATAGAGGTGTACAAGGGAATGAGAGGCATCGATAGAGCGGATAACCAGAGACTACATCCCATGGCGAAATGGCTATCACAAGGGGACATACGTTTAAGGTAATTGGCAGAAGGTTTAGTTTAGATATCAGAGGGATATGGGCCAGGTGCTGGCAGGTAGGACTAGATTGGGTTGGGATATCCTGTCGGCATGGAAGGGAATGGTACGTTATTTACACAGAGTGTGGTGGGTGCGTGGAATGGACTGCCAGCCATGGTAGTAGATTCAGACACATTACAGACATCTAAGCAAGTCTTGGATAGGCACAACAATGATAGTAATATGTAAGGTATGTAGGTTCGTTTCATCTTCAGAGTAGGATAAAAGGTCAGCACAATATTGAGGGCAGAAGGGCTTGTACTGGAATGTGCTATTCCATGTTGTAAATAGCAAGGGTTATGATGGCAGCAAGAGGTCTCGGGAAGCGGGAGAGGATGCGATCTGAATGAAGTGACACAAATAGGAGGCGTTGCTAAAGTTGTATGAGGTAACAGAGACAGCAATGGTCTGATCTGGAGCAGATGACCAGACTGGGAGAATTGTGGGGACTGAAGGTGCTTTCACAGGGAGGGAGGAGCATAGAGCCACAGGAGGTTACAGAAATGTGGAGAGCTGTCGGGCCGACAGGAGTTCATGGAGATGGGGAGGTTGGGAGGAATGGCGCAGTTTACAGGGATAAGGATGTTGGTAGGATGGGGTGTTTTACACAGACAGGAATGTTTCAGGTGAATGGAGGTGAGTACAGAGATAAAGTGGGTTGTACAGATTGGAAAAACAATTAGACGTATGGAGGGTAGTCGTGACAGAAGATGTTTATAGACACAGGAAGGCTTAGGTTCTGCAGGTTATTTAGATAAAGGGGGTGTGGAATCAGACAGATTCTCCAAGTGATAAAGACAGCAATTTTGGTTGGAGACAGTTTCACAGATTAGGGAGCATTAGTAACCTCCTCCAGTTTGGTCAGAGTGGGAAGGGTTGTAGGGGAGGGGGATGTTTACACATGGAAGAGCTGGAGAAGATTGTGGAAATGAGTAGATGGATGGAGACACTGGAGGAGCTTACATTGACAGGGTGGGTGCTGGCAATGAAAAGATATCACATAGATAGTGGGTCTGGTAGGAACTGTATTGAAAGAGTCACAGACATTGGAACGACTTCTGCAGATTGGGAGTATTACAGGGCCTGAGAGGATTGTAGGGTCTCTACAGATTAATCGTGTCTTTAAGAATATGTAGATATGGAAATCTTAAACCCAATGTATGCAGTCTTCATTTCAAGACCAGAGCCTTATTATCCCTCACCAGCCAAGGATCCTTAACCCTGCCAGCTTTTCCCTTTACCCCAATGGGGCATACTGGTCCTGGATTCTTGAGATCACACTTTGAAAAGCCTCCCATTTGCCAGTTGTTCCTTTTCCTTCAAACAGACTCACCCAATCGATTAGAATCATAATATGGAGGTTCCGGTGTCGGACTGGGGGTGGACAAAGTTAAAAATCACCCGACACTCGGTTCCAGTCCAACCGGTTTATTTGAAAGCACTAGCTTTCAGAACACTGCTTCTTCATCAGGTGGTTGTGGAGCACAATCCTAAGGTACAGAATTCATATCAACAGAATGGCAGTGTCATGGAATATAATATCAAACAAATTTAGTTTAAGCCTTTCATCTGTTACAGTGATCACCAGCGCTTCCAAAGCGAGTTGGATTTTAGCTGGGCATTGTGCAATTTTAAATTCACAGCATTGACGCTGGCCAGATCCTGCAGAATGGCCCCAAACCTGGCCCTGTTCCAGTTGTCCTCTTCAATCTGTGGACCTGCTGATCTTTCTCCATAACTATGTTAAAACGAAGACAGTTGTGGGCACTGGACCCAAAGTGCTCTCTGAATGACACTTCAGTCACTTGCCCGACCTCGTTTTCTGAGGGAGGTCCAGTGTTGCACCTGCCTGAGTAGAGTAGGGCCCTCTGCATATTGATTTAGGAACCTCCCTTGGACACATTTGAAAAATTGCCCTCTGTCCAGGTCTTTTTATACTCTAGGTGGCCCAGTCAATACAGGGAATATTAAAATCTCCAGCCTGCACTCCTCTATTATTCCTATAGTTATCTACAATCTCTCTACACAGCTGCTCCTCTGGTATCTGTTGGGTCTACAACAGTCTACAATACAGTCCCAACAAAGTGACCACCCCCTTCTTCTTTCTAACTTCTAACCATGTGGAATTTTAAATGAATATATGTTTCATAAATTGGAAATAACAATCCATAAATACGTATTGATAAAAATCCAAACACTTGACCTTCAGAGAAAGACAACAGTTCACTCTCATGTGGTCTGCACGACATACCCACAGCAAAGTGTTTGCCTCTCAATGACCCTGTGAAATGGGCGAGCCAGCTGCTTAGCTCAAGGGTAGCAAGGGATGGGCAATAAAGGCTAGTCAGCCAGAGACACCCACATCCCATACCTGATTTTTAAAAAAAATCCATCCAGATTGGTCCCAGCACAGTTCCAGTGGAACAATGTCCTGGCCAATCACGTTGGTAGATTTACGGACAGGGCTTTAACCTGACAGAGAGGATGCAGGGACAGGCTTCAGGTGAAAGGAGCTTTCCAAATCCAAAGAGAAAAGGTGAAGCATCAGAGCAGCGTGGGAATGTGACTGAAGACAACAGAAAGGAACAGGATGGGACAAAGTTTAACTAAAACTGTAGATCAGCAAATCCATTTGTGACAGGAAATTGTGGGAACGAGTAAATTATGTTTTTTTTATTAATGGACAAAGTCTCTGCAACAAGGTAGATGGATTTGTGACACAGAGATAAAAGAGATTTAGACACCAGAGAGATGTGGTTACAGGGCGAACAAAAGGTGGAACGTAAATATTCAATGGTTCACAACCTTGTGCAAATTCAGGCAAAATGGATGATGCTAACAATAATGGGTAAGAAAGGCATTACAGAGAAAGGATTTGGCATCAGATCATGAAGTAGAGTCAGTCTGAATGTAAATTCTGGCTACTACTTGCCAAGGACACAAGCAGCAGAACAGTTTTCGACCACCCACCGAACAGCATTTCATGGCTCGTCACTGCAATAAATAGGAATTCATTGGAATGTTTAATACAGGCATGGTGAACATTTAGTGAAACGTCAATATTCGCAAAGTCCGGGACAATCACACTGACAACAGTGATATTGGAAGAGGAGTTCAGAGAATTTTTTTCAGTGTTTCTTAGAATAACACATTGTGCAACTGGCGAGGGACGTAACTGTCTCAGAGAGACTGTTGTGTGATAAAACTTAGTGAATGAGTAATGTCACCTGGAGAGATCCTCTGGGAAATTGTGATAAAGTGCAGTTTAAAGAAATATAAAGTTTTAAAGTGAATCACAGAAAGGACAAGCTACAACTAGAAACAAAAATAGCCAATTACATGAGTTTGAGAGGAGAACTGACCAAGATAAACAGGTGAAACAGACTGAAATATGTGCCTGTAAATGAACAGTGGAAAACTTTTGAAGGACAGTGTAAAATACTCAACAAAAGGACATTCCACTGAAACAGACAAAAACTCAGCAAGAAATCCCCACCGGTCCCTCACTCAGGACAAAATGGATCATATTAGATTATGAGGCTGAGAAGATCACCACAAAGTACTTAAAATCCTGAAGTGAGAGAGAGTTTTAGAGTAAGTTTTAAAGGGATTGCAATGGCTCTGCTCGCAGGAGGGGGGCAATGGGAAGGGGAATCGTTGTCAGGGTTTATTGACACGATACGAACATGGAGAGGTGAAGGTGCTGGAGGTGGTGAGAGTGTTACAGAGAGTGGTCGGGGTCTGAACGGTGTTACAAAGCCAGCACGGATTGCTGCAGCTGGAGGGGTTTGCAGAGGTAGGGAGGGTATATGTATTTTTATTTATTCATTCATGCGATGTGGGTGTCACTGCCTAGACCAGCATTCTATGACCCCACTGCTAATTACCCAGAGATTGTTGGGGCCCTGGTGGATAAATATAATACTTTGCTGGACACAGGTGAAGTGCTGAATGACTGGAGGATCAATAATGTGGGTCCGTTGTTCAAAAAGGGCAGCAGGGATAGGGCCAGGTAATTACAGAGCAGATAGTCTGACAGCAGGGGGAGGAACATTATTGGAAACTACTGTGAGGATGAATCAACACTTGCAAAGGTAAGGATCAACTCGGTTTAGTCATCACGGATTTGGTAGAGGAAGATACTGTCTGAGGAATTCAGTTCAGTTTTTTTGAAATGATGCTTAAGTATATTGATGAAGGCAGTGCAGATGATGTGGTTTACATGGACTTGAATAAGTCCTTAAACAAGATCCAACATGGAAGGCTGGTCCAAAAGGACTGGGTTCCAAGGCAAGTTGGCAAATTGGATGCAAAATTGATGGATAGAATATTTTCACCACCGGGTGTACCACAGGGAACTGTGCAGGAACCATTGAACATTAATAACTCGATGTGAAAGCAGAAGGTATCATTAGTCGGTTTGCAGATGACATGAAAGGTGAGGGTGTCGTTCACAGTGAGGAGGATGGTCTCTGTCTGTGGTCCGATGTCGATCGGATGATAATCTAAGCAGAGTTTAGTTCTGATTGAAGTGAGGTAATACTCTGTGGGAGGTACGATAAGAGAAGTACAGACATAATAAATGGTAGGTCCTTGTGGAGTACTGAGGAATACAGGGACCTTGGTGGACAAGTCCATAGATCCCTGAAGGTGTCAGCACAGGGAGACAGGGGGGCGGGGAAGGCATCTCAACTGGGAGGGGGAGAGGGACCCATATCCTGGTGGGGTGAATTGCTCGAGATGCTTGAGAGGATATAACCTAGTGTGGCAGGGTGTTGGACCTTAAATAAACGTAAGGTCAGAAAGAAGATTGAGGCTGGTACACGAGTTAAAGACAGCAATTTCAGCAGACAAGGCAGGCAAGAAAATAGCAGGGAATGGGGGAAAACTGATCATTAAACAGCATTTATTTCAATACAAGGGGCCAGACAGCTAAGGAAGATGAACTCAGGGCATGGATTGGAACATGGGACTGGGATATTATAGTTATTACAGAAACACAGCTGGGGGAGGGACATGACTGGCAGTTCATTGTTTCAAGGTAGAGATGCTACAGGAAGGGGAGGCAAGAGAGGACGTGTGGTGGTGGGTTTTGATTGCATGAATCATCACAGCAGTACTTAGAGAGGATATTCCTGTGGGATCGCCCAGTGAAGCTATGTTAGTGGAACTGAGAAATAAGAATGGGTCATCACTTTGATACGATCGGACTGCTGACCCCGAATAATCTGTGGCAGACTGAGGAACAAATATGTCGGGACATCTTAAATAACAACCATAATAATAGGGCTGTTATGGTATGGCTTTAGAACTTTCCAAACCTAGACTGGGACTGCCAGTGTTCAGCGTTTGCAAGGGAGGAATTTGGTAATTTTGTTCCAGAAAACTCCCAATCAATATGTAAATAGCCTGAAAAGAGAAAGGGGCAAAACGTGACCTCCACTTGGGAATTAAGGTAGGGAGAGGGACTGAGATGTGAGTGGGAAAGCATTTTGCCAAAGTGAGCACAGTTCTAGTAGTTTGAAAACAGCTTTGGAAAAGGACAGGCCTGGTCCACAAGTGCAAGTTATAAAATGGGGCCCGACCAATCTTGATCGTATTAGCCAGGAAATTTCAAAATGTGATTGGGGAAGGGAATTATTTACAGGAAAAGGGAAGTTTGGCAAGTGAGAATATTTTAAAAGTGAGATAAACTGATCGATCAGCGCCAGCATTTTCCTGTTTGTGTGCAGGTCAATGCTGACAGCATTCGGAAACACTGGCTGGAAATTGAGGGTCTGGTCAAGGAAATGGGGGCAACATGTCAGTATAGCCATCTGGATCAAAGGAATCCCTGAGGATATACAGGGGCTGTTGGAATACACTTTGGGTGGAAAACAGGAATGGAGAAAGGCTAAATGAAATAGCCTCAGCAGAGAAGGAAAGGGTAATCCAAAAGTGATTGTATCAGTGTATTAACAGTGCATAAGTAACTCAGGACAAAATAGTGTCCATTAAAGATCAATGAGGCCATCGAAGTGTGGAATTGCAGGATATTTGCTAAGATCCTAAACATTTTTTTCACTCCAGAACTTACTGTGGAGAAAGACCGGGGAATTCAGGGAACAACAGTAATACATTCGACCACAATTGGAGTTCTCTGCAATTCCAGTCTCTCTGCTACAGGAAGGATGTTGCAAAACTTGAAAGGGCTCAGAAAAGATTAACAAGACATTGCCCGGGTTGTTGCTGAATAAGCTGGGGTTACTGTCACTGGAGAATCGGAGACAGAGGGATGACCTTACAGAGGTCCTGATATGAATATGAGCGGCATGGATAGGGTAAGCATTCAAGGCCTTTTCCCAGAAGTTGGGGAGTCCAAAACTAGAGGGCATAAGTTTAAGGTTAGAGGTGAATGGTTTACAGAGGGACTGAAGGGACAGCTTCTTCACACACATGGTGATGGGTGTATGGAATGAGCTGAGAGAGAAAGTAACGGAGACTGATACAATTACAACATTTAAAAGGGTGTAGTAAGGGTGTAGACGTATGTGGGCCAAATGCTGGAAAAGGGAATGGATTTATTTAGATCTTCTGGGAAGCCTGGATGAGTTGGGGACCGAAGGGTCTGTTTCTATGCTGTATATCTCTATGACTTGAAAAGAGTGCATGTTATAGAAGAGGTGGTGCTGGAGGTTTTAAAACACAAAGCTGTGGCAAGTCCCAGAACCTGATTAAGTGTATCACAGGACACTGTGGGATGCTAGGGAAGAAATTGTGGAGCCCCTAGCAAAGGTATGTGTACTACTGACAGCCATGTGTGATGGGCTGGCAGGCTGGAGGGTGGCATCATGGACAGTGAAGGAGGTTTTCTGAGATTACAAAGGGATCTTGATGAAGGGAGTGAATGGGCTGAAAAAAATGGAATTCAATCTGAATAAATATGAGATAATGCATTTTGTAAAACAAACAAGGGGAGAGCTTATACAATTAATGTTAGAGCTTCCGTTAGTGTTTTAGAGCAGAGGGACCTCCGGGTTCAGGTACATAATCCTTGAAGCTTACATCACAGGATGGATAAGACAGTGTTTGGCATGCCTGACTATTGCTCAGTCCATTGACTGGAGGATTTGGGACGTCATATTGAGATTGTACAGACATTTGTGAGGCCTGTTCTGCAATACTCTGTCCAGTTCTGGTCGCCCAGTTAACAGGGAGGATATTATTAAGCTGCAGGGCATTCAGAAGAGATTTCCCAGGATATTGATTGAGATTTGATTACTTTACAGTGCAGAAACAGGCCCTTCGGCCCAACAAGTCCACACCGACCCGCCGAAGCGCAGAACCTGATTAAGGTACATAACCCATACCCCCACATTTACCCCTTACCTAACACTCCAGACAATTTAGCATGGCCTATTCACCTGACTTGCACGTCTTTGGACTGTGGAAACCCACGCTGACACGGGGAGAATGTGCAAACTCCACACAGTTAGTCACCAGAGGCAGGAATTGAACCTGGGACTCTGGCGCTGTGAGGCAGCATTGCTAACCACTGTGCCACTGTGCCACCGTGCCGCCCACTACCATGCTGGGTATGGAAGGCTTGAGTTCTGAAAAATGGCTGGATAGGCTGAGTCTTTTTTCACTGGAGCCTGGAGGTTGAGACATGATGCTATAAAGGTTTATGAAAAAAAATGATTTATAGATCAATTTTATGGTAGTTGCCTTTTCCTCAGGATGGGGGAGTCTCAAGAGGAGGGGCCACATTTTTAAGGTTAGCGGAGAGAGATGTTCAAAAAAAGATATGGGGCAATTTGCTACACAAAGGGTGGTTTGAGTGTGGAATGAACTTCCTGAGAAAGGGGTTGATGTGGGTACAATTACAATGTTTAAAAGATATTTGGATAAACAGGTGAATAGGGAAGGGTTGGAGTGATATGGGTCAGCAACAGGCAGCTGGGAAGAGTTTAGTTTTAGATTATGGTGGGTATCACCTGAAGGGTCAGTTTCCATGCTGTATGGCTCTATGACAAGAATATGGTTTTATTCCATTATTGAAAAAAGGATCGGGCTGGGTCCACTGATGTGCATCATCGACATAAACGATTTGGTTGAAACTTTAGGAGTGATTGTGCGAAAGTCTGTTGATGATCAAATGAATGGTGTCGTGGGCAGTGAATACGGTTATCAAAGGGGATCTTGACCAACTGGGCCAGTGGGCCAAGGAATGAAAGATGGAGTTTAATTCAGGTGTTGGATTTTGTTAAGTCAAACCAGGGAGGACTAATACAGTTAATGGAAGGGCTCTGGGCAGGGTTGTTGAACAGAGAGAGAGAGAGACCAGGGGGTGCAAGTTACATTGTTCCTCGGAAGTGGCATCACAGGTGGACAGGATGGGGAAAGTGGCATTTGGCACATTTGCCATCATTGGCCAATACTTTGTTCCATACGTTGGAGATATTTGTAACATTGCCCTAAATATTTCCATTGGGCAGAGGAGGCCACGGGGTGACCCTAAGAATGGTGAATAATCAAATGTAGGTGAGTCCAAACCTAGAGGGTATAAACAGGAGGTGAGAGAGAGAAAGGATTTAAAGAGGAAGCTGAGGGGGATCATTATCCACAGAGGATGGTGCATAGACGGAACAGACTGCCTCAGGCACATGGGAGAAACAAGAACAATTACAGCATGGAAAAGACATTTGGGCAGGTACATGGAGAGGAGAAGGTTTGAAGAGATAAGGGCCAAATGCAGGCAAATGAGACTCATTCAGTTTTGGTAATATGGGCAGCACTGAGGAATTGGACCACAGGTTCTGTTTCCGTGCTGTATCACTCTGTATCCAGTTAAAGAGGATTAGTGTACCAAAATAAGGCATGTTGTAGACACTGAAACAGGTTACAGCGATAGAGATGGTAGTCTGGAATGCAGTACGTCTCAAGTACATGGAGCGACTATCGGGAATGGAGCAGGTTACAGGGACAACGACTGTTATGGGAGTTAAAAATTACTGAAGGCACTGGTGCATAAGCCATGCCATAGATACAGTGTTGCAGAGTAGTGAGTGTTAGTACAGTGTTGGAGGGAGAATACAGAACAGAAAGATCCCAGGTAGCGTTCCCAACCTCTCATCGGAAGCCGGCTTTAATGTCTGTTGTCCTGATGCTCACTAAGACAGTGCAGGCCTGGATTAATAACTCTGAACTCCCGATGCTTTCTCAGTGCAACATAAGTTAAAGTAGACGTGGTGACTGAGCATGGGGTGTGTCCATACTGTGTTCCCCATCCAGCACTTATCTATATCATGTCTTGTCAGCGATGTTTGGAGCCCTCTCATTGCTGTCTGCTCTGTGCACTATCAGTGATCTTACCTCACTGTAGGATTTATTGAAAGCTCCAGATCTCCCTGCCCTTTGCCTCTCTGGCTGACCAACTATCTTCAATGAGGTGATGGATGAGACACACAGCAGTTGGGAAGTCTATTGAGTCAGCAACTTCCTGAGTACCTACAGGAGACAGAGAGACAGACAGAATGGGAAATTAGACTGATGCAGTGACGAGTAGACAAGGAGAATGGAAATGAGCCTCACAGATATCTGGAAAATCCCAGTCTCCATCCCTAGCCTGCACTGTTGCGTCTCTCTGGAGTGGAGAATTCTGTTGGCCCAGGATCTAGAGTAGCTGCAAGAGTGAGAGACACTGACAGAGGCAGCAATTAGAGCCACACAGTGAGGGATACCACATGGAGAGAGACTGAGTGATATCACTGGAGTGCTGGAAGACTTCAGGATCACACAGTCATGTTGGAAGAATGGGTTTAGCTTCATGTATCAGTGCTCAGGGATGAGCAACCAGTGAGCAGGTGAAGTGATGGCCTAATAACATTATTGTTAGCGCATTTGTCCAAAACCTCAGCTAATGTTCAGGGGAGGCAGTTTTGAATCTCATCATAAGATATGGTGGAATTTAAAATCAATAATTTTAAAAATATCAATGAACAATCCATAAACAAATATGAAACCATTGTTGATGTACAAAAAACACAATCCCTTAGATTACCTACAGTGTGGAAACAGCCTTTCGACCCAAGAGTAACCCACTCAGACCCATCATCCTCGACCTAAATCAACTAACATTAGGGGCAATGTAGCATGGCCAATTCGCCCGACCTGCGCATCTTGGGACCGTGGAAGCAAACCGGAGCATCCAGAGGCAATTCACGCAGAGAACGTGCAAACTCCACAAAGTCGCCCGCGGCTGGAATTGAACCTGGGACGCTGGTGCGGTGAGGCAGAAGCGCTAATCACTGAGCCACCGTGCCGCGCACTTGCCCTTTCGACAACGAAATCTGATCATCCTCACTTGGTCTGCACTACATACCCACAGCAAAGTGTTTGCCTCTCAATTGCCTTTTGAAATGGCCGAGCAAGCTATTCAGCTCATGGGCAGCTAGGGATAGGCAATGAAGGCTGGTTAGCCAGAGACACCCACATCCCCTACCTGATTTATAAAAAAATCCATTAGGATGGTCCTACTGGAACTGTGCTTGGGCCTGTGACCTGGCCAATCATGTCTATACGTTTATGGATAGGGCTTAAAACTGACAGAGAGGATGCTGGGACAGGGTCCAGGTGAAAGGAGCTTTCCAAATACAAAGAGAAAAGGTGAAGTATGGGAGCAACATGAGAATGTGGCTGAAGGCAATCAGAAAGGAACAGGATGGGACAGAGTTTAACTAAAACTGTACATCAGTGAATAGGTTTGTGACAGGAAATTGTGGGAAAGAGGAAATTATGATTTTTTTTGAATGGACGAAGTCTTATCAATAAGGTAGATGGATTTCTGACACTGAGATAAAAAAAGATTTAGACACCAGAGAGACGTGGTTACAGGGCCAACAAAAGGTGGACATAAACATTCAATGGATCACAACCTTGCAGAAACTGAGGCAAACTGAGGCTAACAATAATGGGTAAGAAAGACATTACAGTGAAATCATTTGACCTCAGGTCATGAAGTAGATTCAGTCTGAATGTAAATTCTGGCTACTACTTGCTAAGGACACAAGCAGCAGAACAGTTTTAGCCACCGAACAGCATTTCATTGCTCATCACTGCATTACACAGGAACTGATTGGAATTTTTAAACAAACACATTGTGATAATTTTCGGAAACTTCAATATTCACAATATCTGGGACTGTCACACTGACAACAGTGATATTGGAAGAGGACTTCAGAGAACTTTCAGTGTTGCTTTGAATAAATTGTGCAACTGGCTAGGGACATAACTATCTCAGAGCGACCATTGTGTGATGAAACTGAGTGAATGAGTCATGTCACCTGGAGAGATCCTCATGGAAATTGTGATAAAGTGCAGTTTAAAATAATATAAAGTTTTAAAGTGAATCACAGAAAGGACAAGCTACAACTAGAAACAAAAATAACCAATTACATAAGTTTGAGAGAACTGACCAAGGTAAACAGGCTAAACAGACTGAAATATGTGCCTGTCAATGAACAGTGGAAAACATTTGAAGGAGCAGTGTAAAACATCAACAAAAGGACATTCCATTGAAACAGCCAAATCCTCAGCAAGAAATCCCCATCGGTCCCTCACTCAAGTAAAAAGGATCATATTAGATTATCGGGCTTAGAGGATCACCAAAAAGTACTTAAAATCCTGAAGTGAGAGAAAGTTTTAGGAGTAAGTTTTAAAGGGATTGCAAAGGGTCTGCTCACAGGAGGAGGTCAGATGGAAGAGGGAATAATTGTCAAGGTTTTATGTCACAAAAGGAACATGGAGAGGTGAAGGTGCTGGAGGTGGTGAGAGTGTTACAGAGAGTGGTCAGGGTCTGAACAGTGTTACAAAGCCAGTACGGATTGCTGCAGCTGGAGGGGTTTACAGAGGTAGGGAGGGACATAGGTTTTTTTTTATTCATTCGTGGGATGAGGGTATCACTGCTAATTACCCAGAGTATAGCACAGAGTCTACCATATTGCTGTGGGTCTGGTGTCACGTCCAGGACAGACCAGGTTAGAATGTCAGATGTTCTTCTCTCAAGGACGTAAGTGAACCAGATGAGTACTTCCTACTGGTCAACAATGCTTTTATGGTGGCCTCACCAATGTCCTGTACAGCTACAACATGACGTCCCAACTTTTACTCTCAATGCTCTGCCCAAAGAAGGTAACCATCCCAAACACCTGCTTCACTAGCCTGTCTACCTGTGACACCACTTTCAAAGAACGGTCTACCTGCATTCCTGGGTCTCTGACTGACAACACTACCCAGGGCCCAAACATTAACTGTACAAGTCCCACCCTGGTTTGTTTCACTAAAATGGAACACCTCACCTTTATCTAATTAAACTCCATCTGCTATTCTTCAGCCCACTATCCCAGCAGTACTGTCCATCCTGTTGTATCACAGATAACCTTCTTCACTGTCCAGTTTACCACCAATTTCAGTGTCAACCAAGAAGCTTACTTACCACAAAACCAATATTCCCATCCAAACCATTTATCAAAATGACAAACACCAGGAGACCGACTCCACCGCTGGTCACATGTCTCCAGTCAGAAAGGCAACATGTCTCCCATCAGCCTCTGTCTCCTACCATCCAGCCCAATTTTGTATCCAGTTGAATAGCTCCTCCTGAATGCCATATCCTTCTACATTGATCTGAACATATTACCCAGTTTACCATACGGATCGTAGAACACAGAACAGTACAGCACAAGACCATTCGGCCACGATGGCATGCACATCTTTTACCCGACTGTCAGATCAAACTAACCGACATATCCTTCATTTTGTTATCATCCATGTGCCTATCCAAGAGTCTGTTAAAATGTCCCGTTCCACCCACCTATCATTCTCTGTGTAAAGGACCTACATCTGAATTCTCCCCTTACCCAACCTCCAATCACCCTCAAATTATGCCCCTGGTACCATGTATGCCATGGAATAAAGAGGTCTCTCACTACTCAATCTATCTATGCCTCACACCATCTTGTTCACCTCTTCCAAGTCACAGTGCACTCTTCTTCACTCCAATGAGAAAAGCCTTAGTTTCCTCAACCTTTCTTCATAAGACATGCCCTTCAGTACAGGCAGCATCCTGGTAAATCTCCTCTTTACCCTCTCTAAAGCTTTCATATCCTTCCTGAAATGAAGGGACGAAATCTGAACACAATATTCCAAATGGATCTAAACAGGGCTGCATAGAGCTGTAGCATAACCTCACGCTTTAAAACTCAATTCCGCAGCTAACGAAAGCGAATACAACATATTCCTTCTATCCAACATTATCAGCTTGGGTGGCAAATTTGAAAAGTCTCAGGTCATGAAATCCAAGATCCATCTGTTCCTCCACACTTTCCAGTATTCTGCCTTTATCCCTGTATTCTGTATTCAAGTCTCACCTCCCAAAATGAATTACTTCACACTTTTCCTGATTTAACTCCATCTACCACTTCTCAGCCCAGCTCTCCATCCAGTCAATGTCCCGTTGCAACCTACAACAGATCTCCACACTCTTCACTACTCCACCAACCTTCGTGTCATTGGCAAACTTACTAACCCACTCTTCCACTCACACATCCAAGTCATTCATAAAATCACAACAAGCAGAGGTCCTGTAACCTCTCTCTGCAGAAAACCACTGGTCACTGAGCTCCAGGCTGAAAGATTTCCATCTGTCATCACCCTCTGTCTTCTACGGGCCAGGAATTCTGTATCCAGACAGGCAGGTTTCCCTGTATCCCATGCTCTGCACTTTCTCAATGAGCCATAAATGTGTTTTGTCACATTCTCAAAGGATTCAATAAGATTTGTGAGTCATGACCTGTCCCTTACAAAGCCATGCTGACTTCCTCTAATCAAACTATGGTTTTCCAAGGAATCACAAATCCTGTCTCTCAGAGTCCTCTCCAATAATCTGCACATCACAGAGAGAAGACTGACAGGCCTGTGATTCCCAGGATTATCTCGATTCCCTTTCTTGAAAAACTCATGGCTGATTCACCAAACCTGCACATCTTTGGGCTGTGGGTGGAAACCTAAGCACCTATTGGAAACTCACACAGACATGGAGAGAAGTGCAAACTCCACACAGACAATTGCCTGGGGCTGGAATCAAAATCACGTCCCTGGTGCTGGGAGGCAGCAGTGCTAACCACTGAGCCACCGTGCTGCCACATGTAACTCTCTCGAGCCCTGCTTCTGATTCTTGATTCCTCAACCTTAGGTTAGCTTCCTTCTGCCTCTTGACTAGATGTTCTACATCCCTTGGAACCTTGTCAAATGCTTTACTAAATCTCATGTAGACAACGGTGACTGCTCTGCCTTCGTCTATCTCTTGGCCAACTCCTCGAAGAATCAATCCAGTGTGTGAAACACAGTTTTCCACTCACAAAGCCATGCGCTGACTATCTCTAATCAGCCCTTGCCTTTCCAAATATATGTAGCTCCTTTCTCTCAGAATCTCCTCCAACAACTTCCCCAACACTGGGCTCACGGGACTATAATTTCCTTGCTTTTCCCTGCAACCCTTAAGTGATGGAATAACATTAGCCACCTTCCAGTCTTCCGGTAACTCATTGTGTCTGTGGATAATATAAATATCTCTGTTAGGGACACCGCAACCTCTTCCCTAGCTTCCCACAATATTCTAGGATAGACATAATGAGCTACTGAGGATTGATCGACCTTTGTTTGTTTTAAGACTCCAACACTTTCTCTTCTCTGGTGAGGATTCTTTCCAAGACATCACTATTTATTTCCCCACGTTCCCGAGCTTCCATGTCTTTCTCCACAGTAACTTCTGACAACACTATCTTGTCCAATATCTCACCCACCTCCTGATAGTTAAGGTGCCCTATTCTCTACCAAGTTACTCCTTAGCCCTTATTGAAACTTGTGTAAAGGCTTCTGATAATTCAAATACACCGTATCCTCACTACAGCCACTCCTTCACCCTTATCTACTCTGCCATTTATACTCACACCAATAAAAATACAATCCAACAGGCTCAAAAACACATTGTCTTTTTATTAAATGTGTTTCTAAGGGTCCAGTTATTGTATATTGACATATCATTTCAAACATATTTCAGCTCCCGACCTACTGTCAGGCTGACACTGTTTGGTTTCAGACTGGCAGCAGAAATGGTTATGGGAATTCTTGTTTCTCAGTCTGGAAAAGGTAGCTTACAGGTTCAACAGGTAATAGAGGCTTTGGAATTAAGGAGGGAGTGATGTGGGGACCGTATGAGATTATGGACACAGAGAGTGCAGTGGTGACTGAAGAACATTATGGAGATAGGGAGTAATGTGGGGCCTGAAAGGGGCCAAAGAGATCTGCAGGGCTGTTGGGCCCGAAGGAGTTTGCACAGAGCAGGAGGATCATGGGGATTGAAGGAGGTTACCCTGAACGGGAGGGTCATCGGGTCAGGATGAGATTATGGAGATAGGGAGGGTTGTGGGGCCTTTTGGAGGTTATGGAGTTAGGGAGGTTTGTGGGGAATGATTCAGGATACATAGATAGGAAGAGTCGTGGGGACTGAAGGAGTTTATGGAGACAGGGAGGGCTGTGGGGACTGAAGGAGGTTACATAGATAGTAAGTTTATAGAGATGCACAGTGACTACTGGCATTTAGTGATGCAGCGGGCTGTAGTAACTGGGACGGGGGGGGGGGGCTGTCTTACAGTGATAGGGAGGGTTGTGGAAGATGGAACAGCTTGACAGATATAGGGCGGGCTTTAGGAATGGGAGGACTTTCCAGGGATTTTGAGGAATGCAGGGATGGGACGTGGTAACAATCACAGGGAAGATTTTGGGAACTTGTTCTGAGATGGGGACAACTGAGAACAGAAGTGAGCCAAACAGTTAGGACAGGCAGGATTAATCAATTAAACTGCATTTATTTCAATGCAAGGGGCCTAACAGGGAAGGCAGATTAACTCAGGGCATGGTTTGGAACATGGGACTGGGATCTCATAGCAATTACAGAAACATGGCTCAGGGATGGGCAGGACTGGCAGCTTAATGTTCCAGGATACAAATGCTACAGGAACGATAGAAAGGGAGGCAAGAGAGGAGGGGGAGTGGTATCTTTGATAAGGGATAGCATTACAGCTGAGCTGAGGGAGGATATTCCCAGAAATACATCCAGGGAAGTTATTTGGGTGGAACTGAGAAATAAAAAGGGATGATCACCTTATTAGGATTGTATTACAGACCCTCCAACAGTCAAAGGGAAATTGCCAAACAAACTTCTAAGGAGATCTCAGCTATCTGTAAGAATAATAGGGTAGGTATGGGAGGGGATTTTAACTTTCCAAACATCGGCTGGGACTGGCATAGTGTTAAAAGTTTAGATGGAGAGGATTTTTTTTAAGTGTGTAGAAGATAATTTTCTGATTCAGTATATGGATGTACCTACTAGAAAAGGTGCAAAACTTGACCTACTCTTGGCAAATAAGGCAGGGCAGGTGACTGAGGTGTCAGTGGGTGAGCACGTTGGGGCCAGCGACCATAATTCTATTTGTTTTAAAATAGTGATGGAAAAGGATAGACCAGATCTAAAAGTTGATGTTCTAAATTGGAGAAAGGCCAATTTTGATGGTATGAAGCAAGAACTTTTGAAAGCCGATTGGCGGCAGATGTTCGAAGGTAAAGGGACGGCTGGAGAATGGGAAGCCTTCAGAAATAAGATAACAAGAGTCCAGAGAAAGTATATTCCTGTCAGGGTGAAAGGGAAGACTGGTAAGTGGAGAGAATCCTGGATGACTAAAGAAATTGAGTGTTTGGTTCAGAAAAAGAAGGAAGCATATGTCAGGTATAGATAGGATAGATCAAGTGAATCCTTAGAAGAGTATAAAGGAAGTAGGAGTATACTTAAGAGGGAAATCAGGAGGGCAAATGCGGACATGAGATAGGTCTGACAAATAGAATTAAGGAGAATGCAAAGGGTTTTTAAAAAATATATTAAGAAAAAAAGGGTAACTAGGGAGAGAATAGGGCCGCACAAAGATCAGCAAGGCGGCCTTTTTGTGCAGCCACAGAAAATGGGGGAGATACTAAATGAATATTTTGCATCAGTATTTATTGTGGAAAAGCATATGGAAGATATAGACTGTAGAGAAAGAGATGGTGACATCTTGCAAAACGTCCAGATTACAGAGGAGGAAGTGCTGGATGTCTTGAAATGGTTAAAGGTGAACAAATCCCCAGGAACTGATCAGGTGAACCCGAGAACTCTGTGGGAAGCTAGAGAAGTGATTGCTGGGCCTCTTGCTGAGATATTTGTATCATCAATAGTCACAGGTGAGGTGCCAGAAGACTGGAGGTTGGCAAAAGTGGTGCCACTGTTTAAGAAGGGTGGTAAAGACAAGCCAGGGAACGACAGACCAGTGAGCCTGACCTCGGCGGTGGGCAAGTTGTTGGAGGGAATCCTGAGGGACAGGATGGACATGTATTTGGAAAGGCAAGGACTGATTAGGGGTAGTCAACAAGGCTTTGTGTGTGGGAAATCATGTGTCATAAACTTGATTGAGTTTTTTGAAGAAGTAAAAAAAAAGATTGAGGAGGGCAGAGTGATAGATGTGATCTATATGGACTTCAGTAAGGCAATCAACAAGGCTCCCCATGGGAGACTGATTAGCAAGGTTAGAACTCATGGAATACAGGGAGATCTAGCCATTTGGATACAGAACTGGCTCAAAGGTAAAAGACAGAGGGTGGTGGTGGAGGGTTGTTTTTCAGACTGGAGGCCTGTGACCAGTGGAGTGCCACAAGGATCGTTGCTGGGTCCTCTACTTTTTGTCATTTACATAAATGATTCGGATGTAAGCAGAAGAGGTACAGTTAGTAAGTTTGCAGATGACACCAAAATTGGAGGAGGTGGAGTGGACAGCGAAGAATGTTCCCTCAGATTACAACAGGATCTGAACCAGCTGAGCCAATGGGCTGAGAGCTCGCAGATGGAGTTAAGTTCAGATATATGCAAGGTGCTGCATTTTAGGAAAGCAAATCTTAGAAGGACTTATACACTTAATGGTAAGGTCCTAGGATGTGTGGCTGAACAAAGAGACCTTGGAGTGTGGGTTCATAGTTCCTTGAATGAGGAGTCACAGGTAGTCAGGATAGTGAAGGCGGCATTTGGCATGCTTTCCTTTATTGGTCAGAGTGTTGAGTACAGGAGTTGGGAGGTCATGTTGCGGCTGTACAGGACATTGATTCGGCCACTGTTGGAATATTGCATGCAATTTTGGTAGACTTCCTATCGGAAAGGTTGTAAAACTTGAAATGGTTCAGAAAAGATTTACAAGGATGTTGCCAGGGTTTGAGGATATGAGCTACAGGGAGAGGCTGAACAGGCCGGGGCTCTTTTCACTGGAGCGTCGGAGGCTGAGGGGTGACCTTACAGAAGTTTACAAAATTATGAGGGGTATGGATAGGATAAGTAAACAAAGTCTTTTCCCTTGGGGTCAGGGAGTCCAGAAATAGAGGGCATAGGTTTATGGTGAGAGGGGAAAGTATATAAAAGAGACCCAAGAGGCAACCTTTACACAGAGGGTGGTACGTGTATGGAATGAGCTGCCAGAGGATGTGGTGGAGGCTGGTACAATTACAACATTTAAGAGGCATTTGGATGGGTATATGAATAGGAAGGGTTTGGAGGGATATGGGACAGGTGCTGGCAGGTGGGACGAGATTGGGTTGGGATATCTGGTCGGCATGGACGGGTTGGACCGAAGGGCGAGTTTCCAAATTGTACATCGTTATGACTCTATCACTCATGGAGGTTATAGAAATAAACTGTGTGGTCACGTCTGGAGGAGATTTAAGGTATAAAGATTTGTAGTTACCGAAGGAAATTCCATCAATGGGGACCAGCAGAGTTTACAGAGACTGAGTGCGTTTTAGAGACAGGAAGAGTTCATAGTCATCATTAGAAATGGAGAAACTAATTTATGAGAGAAGCAGGGTCACTCTGCACTGTGCCCAGAGACAAGGAGGAGTCTAACAGCTGGAGGAGGTTACTGAGGTACAGAGCTTTTTTGTTGTCGTGACGGGAAGGTTACAGAGATCATGAAGGTAGTAGGAGTTCAAAACAGTCACAAAGACAGGGAGGTTTCTCAGGTCTGGAAAGGACGACACTGACCTGGATGGCTTAAGGAACTGAAGAGTTGTTTTTCTTCAGTTAAGGAGAGATGTGACAGAACCCGGCACTAAAGGCAAAGGCAGAAACTTGGAGAGTTGTACTGGTCGGAGGAGCTTACAGGGATAGGCAGGATTGTTGGGGCTCATAGAGATAGGGAAAGTGGTATTTATGAAACAGACAATGGAGAAACTGACAGACATAGGGAGGGTTCTGTGGAACAGTTGAATTTACAGACATGATGGTGACAATGAAGCCTGAGAATTTTCTCATGTTCCTTGCCCAGCATTGTTCTGACCTCATGCCCTCAGGGTCTGAATTAAAGCCCATGAACTCCTCCCTGTGCTGTTTACTGTGAATGATCTTACCGGCTGCAGGATTTACTGAAGGCTCCAGATCTCCCTCTCCATCTCTCTCTGGCTGACAAACCGTCTTCAATGTGGTGATGGACGATTCAGGAATTGGGAATTCTGCTGAGTCAGGGCCATCAGGAATACCTACAGGAGACAGGGAAATAGACAGAATGGTAAATTACACTGCTGTAACGAAGGTTACACATGGAGAATGGCACTGAGTCCCACAGAGATATGGAAATTCCCAGTCTCCATCCATGGCCTGTGCAGTTGCTTCCCTCTGGAGTGGAGAATGCTGTTGGCTCAGGATCTGGAGTAGCTGCAAGAGTGAGAGACACTGACAGAGGCAGCAATTAGACCCTCACAGTGAGGAATACCACATGGACAGAGACAGTGTGATATCAGCAGAGTGCAGGAATGTATCAGGATCACACAATGGTATCATCAGAAGTGGTTCTGACCAGTGAGCACTGCTACCAGTACTCAGGGAGGACTGAGCTATTTTATTGGGATAGGCTCCTCTGGTACCAGGATTATGCAGTGTGCTATAAACGGACACAGATGAGGAGGGGGACAGGTCTGAGGTGAATGGAAATTCCCAAGTCCAAAGAGAAAGGTTGAAATATTGGAACACCATGGAGATGTGGATGAAGACCAACAGAAAGAAACAGTAAGGGACTGAGTTTAATTAAAATACTACATTGTCAAATAGATTTGTGACAGGAAATTATTGGTTAACATAAAGTAAATGCCATTTCTGCCCCTCACAATTCCTCACACACCACAAGTGACATCACTTCCGCCCTTCACATCATCGCTGATGTCACACACTCAGTGACTTCCATGCCCCCGCCCCCACTGCCGTGTTTGCCCCCACCAACGCCACTCACCTGCATTCTGCTGACACCCCCCCAGGTCCCACGTCACATCCCTGCCCCCAGAACCCTGAGGGGAACACCATCCCTGCTCATGACTCCATCCCCATTCCCCCTAACACCACCCCCACTCCAGTTACAGGCTCCGTCACCTCCCCCAGCTCCACACCTACGCCTGGTCCCAGCTCCCAGTCCTGCCGAGTTTTCACCATTCCCCCTGTCCTCCCCCTCACTGAGGACGAATGATCAGTCCTCAGCAAAGGCCTCACCTTTATCCCCCTCCGTCCACACATCAATGAATTTAATACACACCGTGACATCGAACACTTCTTCCACCACCTCCGCCTCAGAGCTTACTTTTACAATGAAGACTCCCGCCTATTTTCTGAGGACCCCTTTGCCACCCTCCAATACACTCCATCCACCTGGACACCCCGCGCTGGCCTATTACCTGCCTTCGATTTCTTCATTTCCAACTTCCACCGAGACATTAACCGCCTCACCCTATCTCCCCCCTCCCCCACTCCAACCTCTCACCCTCACAACGTACAGCCCTCCACTTCCTCTGCTCCAATACCGACCTCACCATCAAACCAGCAGAAAAAGGGGGTGCAGTGGGAGTCTGGTGCACTGACCTCTACACCGCTGAAGCCATGATGCCAACTCGAAGACACCTCCTCCGAACACCCCCTCTCCCATGACCCACCTCCCATCACCAAACCGTCATCTCCCAGAGCAGACAGAACCTCATCACCTCAGGAGGAGATCTCCCACCCACAGCTTCCAACCTCATTGTCCGGGATCCCCCACTGCCCGGTTCTACAAGTCTAACCACCCCAACTGCCCCATTGTCTCAGCATGCTCCTACCCCACCGAACTCATGTCTCCCTACCTCGACATTGTCCTGTCCCCCCTAGTCCAGGAACTACCCACATTCGTTTGAGACACCACTCACACCCTCCACTCCTCCAAGACTTCCATTTCCCTGGCCCACCAACGCCTCACCTTCACCATGAATATCCAATCCCTCTACACCTCCATCCACCATGACCAGGACCTCGAAGCCCTCTGTTTCTTCATCTCCCGACGTCCACAACAGTACCATTCCACCGAGACTCTCATTCGGTTGGCTGAACTTGTCCTCACCCTTAACAATTTTTCCTTTGAATCCTCCCACTTCCTCCAGACCAAAGGGGTAGCCATTAGCACCCGTATGGGCCCCAGCTATGCCTGTCTCTTTGTTGGCTACGGAGAACAGTCCATCTTCCGTAATTATACCGGCACCACTCCCCACCTCTTCCTCCGCTACAATGATGACTGCATAGGCGCCACCTCGTGCTCCCGCGAGGAGTTTGAGCAATTCATCAACTTCACCAACATATTCCACCCTGACCTTAAATTTACCTGGACCATCTCTGACACCTCCCTTCCCTTCCTGGACCTCTCCATCCCCATTAATGACAACCAACTTGACACTGACATTTTTTACAAACCCACTGACTCCCACAGCTACCTGGATTACACCTCTTCCCACCCTACCTCTTGCAAAAATGCCATCCCGTATTCCCAACTCCTCCACCTTTGCCGTATCTGCTCCCAGGAGGATCAGTTCCACCACAGAACACACCAGGTGTCCTCCTTCTTTAGAGACCGCAATTTCCCTTCCCACGTGGTTAAATATGCCCTCCAACGCATCTCATCCACATCCCGCACCTCCGCCCTCAGACCCCACCCCTCCAACCGTAACAAGGACAGAACGCCCCTGGTGCTCACCTTCCACCCTACCAACCTTCGCATAAACCAAATTATCCGCTGCCATTTCCGCCACCTCCAAACGGACCCCACCACCAGGGATATATTTCCCTCCCCACCCCTCTCCACTTTCCGCAAAGACCATTCCCTCCATGACTACCTGGTCAGTTCCACGCCCCCGAAAAACCCACCCTCCCTTCCTGGCACCTTCTCCTGCCACTGCAGGAATTGCAAATCCTGCGCCCTCACCTCTCCCCTCACCACCATCCAAGGCCCCAAAGGAGCCTTCCACATCCAAAGTTTTACCTGCACATCCATCAATATCATTTATTGTATCCGTTGCTTCCAATGCAGTCTTGTCTACATTGGGGAGACTGGACACCTCCTAGCAGAGCACTCTAGGGAACATCTCTAGTACACTCACACCAACCAACCGCACCGCCCTGTGACCCAACATTTCAACTCCCCCTCCCACTCTGCCGAGGACATGCAGGTCCTGGGCTTCCTCCACATCCACTTCCTCACCACCAGACGCCTGGAGGAAGAACGCCTCACCTTCCGCCTCGGAACACTTCAACCCCAGGGCATCAATGTGGACTTCACCAGTTTCCTCATTTCCCCTTCCCCCATCTCACCCCACCTCCAGCCTTCCAGCTCAGCCCCGCCCTCATGACCTGTCCTAATGGCCTCTCTCCCTTCCCACCGATCCATCCCACCCTCCTCTCTGACCTATCACCCCCATCCCCACCCCCATTCACCCAATGTACTCTTTGCTACCTGCCCCCACCCTCCTCTCTGACCTATCACCCCCATCCCCACCCCCATTCACCTATTGGACTCGATGCTACTTTCTCCCCATCCCCACCCCTCTCTCATTTATCTCCCCACTCTGCAGGCTCCCGGCCTCTGTTCCTGATGAAGGGCTTTTGCTGTTCGATTTTCATGCTCCTCGGATGCTGCCTGACCTGCCGTGCTTTTCCAGCACCACTCTAATCTAGACTCTGGTTTCCAGCATCTGCAGTCCTTGTTTTTACCTTATTGGAGGAGGAGACTACCGAGATAAGGCATGTTGGAGACACTGAACCAAGTTACAGGGATAGGGATGGTAGTCTGGAATGCAGCACATTTCAAATATGTGGAGGGACTATCGGAAAGGGGAGAGGTTACAGCGATAGGTTCTGTTATAGGAATTAAAAATTATTGAAGACACTGGACCACAAGACATGCCATAGATACACCGTTGCAGAGTAGTGAGTTTTAATATAACAGAACTTACATTGGGATGGTGATTGAGCCTGGGGTGTGTGTGTGTGTGTGTGTGTGTGTGTGTGTGTGTGTGTGTGTGTGTGTGTGTGTGTGTGTGTGTGTGTGTGTGTATACTGTGCTCCCCTCCAGCACTGTATCTATGTCATGTTGTGTTCACAGATGGTTGGATCCCTCTCATTGTTCTTTGCTCTGTGCACTGTGGGTGACCTTACTTCACTACAGGATTTATTGAAGGCTCCAGATCTCCTTTCCCTTTGTCTCTCTCTGGCAGACCAACTGCATTCAATGAGGTGATGGACGATCCACCCAGCAGCTGGGAAGGCTATTGAGTAAGGACTTTCCTGAGTACTGACAGGAGACAGAGAAATAGACAGAATGGGAAATTAAACAGATGCAGTGAGGGTTACACAGGGAGAATGGCACTGAGTCCCACAGAGATCTGGAAAATGGAGCGATATTAAGTAATAGTCCCAGATTGCTGGAAGATGTCAGGATCACACAATTGTGTTGTAAGAATGGATTTAGCTTCATGATGCCCTGGTATCAGTGCTCAGGGATGAGCTCCCAGTGAGCAGGTGAAGTAATGGCCTCGTGGTATTATTGCGAGAGAATGTATCCAAAACCTCAGCTAATGTTCAGGGGAGGCAGGATTGAATCCCACCATCTGAAAAGGAGACATTTGAAATCAATAATTTTAAAAATAATAATTAACAGTCCACAAATATATATGAAACCATTACTGAAGTACAACAAATCCAAACCCTTGTCCTTTAGAGAAGGACATCTGCCCATCCTCACGTGGTCTGCACGACATCCCCACAGCAAAGGGTTTGCCTCTCAATTACCCTCTGAAATGGCCGAGCAAGTTACTCAGCTCAAGGGCTTCTGGGACTGGGCAAGAAAGGCTGGTCAGCCAGAGACTCACACATCCCATACCTGATTTTAAAAAAAAAATCTATGAGGATGGTCCCCCTGGAACTGTGCTGGGAGGAGTGTCCTGGCCAATCATGTCGGTAGGTTTATGGACAGGGCATTAAACTGACAGAGAGGATGCAGGTGAAAGGAGCTTTCCAAATCCAAAGGGAAAAGGTGAAGCAATGGAACAGCATGGGAATGTGGCTGAACACAAGCAGAAAGGAACAGGATGGGACAGAGTTTAACTAAAATTGTACATCAGAAAATAGATTTGTGACAGAAAATTGGGGAAGAGAGTATATTATGTTTTTTTTTTGAACAGACAACGTTGCTGCAATAAGGTCGATGGATTTGTGACACAGAGATAAAAGAGATTTAGACACCAGGGAGACATGGATACAGGGTGAACAAAAATATTCAGTGGTTCGTAATCTTGTGCAAACTCAGGCAAAATGGGCAACGCTAACAATAATGGATAACAAAGGCATTACAGAGAAAGTATTTGGCCTCAGGTCATGAAGTAGAGTCAGTCTGAATGTAAATTCTGGCTACTACTTGCCAAGGACACAAGCAGCAGAACAGTTTTAGCCACCGAACAGCATTTCATTGCTCATCACTGCATTACACAGGAACTCATTGGAATTTTTTAACAAAGGCATTGTGATAATTTTGGAAAACTTCAATATTTGTATAATCTGGGACAATCACACGGTCAACATTGATATTGGAAGGAGTTCAGGAGAATTTCTTTTCAGTGTTTCTTTGAAAAACACATTGTGCAATTGGCTCGGGACATAACGATCGCAGAGCGACCGTGTAATGAAACTTCGTGAATGAGTAATGTCACCTGCAGAGATCCTTCGGGAAATTGTGATAAAGTGCAGTTTAAAGAAATATAAAGTTTTAAAGTGAATTACAGAAAGGACAAGCTACAGCTAGAAACAAAAATAGCCAATGACATGAGTTTGAGAGGAGAACTGACCAAGGTAAACAGGCTAAACAGACTGAAATATGTGTCTGTAAATGGACAGTGGAAAACATTTACAGGGACAATGCAAAATACTCAATAAAAGGACATTCCATTGAAACAGTAAAAACCTCAGCAAGAAATTCCCACTAATCCCTCACTCAGGACAAAAAGGATCAAACTAGATTATGAGGCTGAGAAGATCACCAAAAAGTACTTAAAATCCTGAAGTGAGAGAGTGTTTTCGGAGTTAAATGTTAATGAATTGCAATGGGTCTGCTCGCAGGAGGGGGGCTGTGGGAAGGGGAGCCACGGTCAGGGTTCATTGACACAATAGGAACAGGGAGAGGTGAAGGTGCTGGAGGTGGTGAGAGTGTTACAGAGAGGGGTCAGGACCTGAACAGTGTTACAAAGCCAGTACAGTTTGCTGCAGCTGGAGGGGTTTGCAGAGGTAGAGAGGGACATATGTATTTTTATTTATTCAGTCATGGGATGTGGGTGTCACTGCCTGGAACAACGGTATTTGACCCCTCTGCTAATTACCCAGAGGGTAGATCAGAGTCAGCCATATTGCTGTGGGTCTGGAGTCACATGTCGGCCAGACCAGGTTAGAATATTTGATGTCCTTCCCTAAAGGAGGTTAGTGAACTAGATGAGTTCTTCCCACTGATCAACAATGTTTTTATGGTGGCCTGACCAATGTCTTTTACAGCCACAACATGACATTCCCAACTCTTACTCTTAATGCTCTCCCCAATGAAGGTAACCATCCCAAACGCCTGCTTCACCAGCCTGTCGACCTGTGACACCACATTCAAAGAACTGTCTACCTGCATCCCTGGGTCACTGACTGACAATACTACCCAGGGCCCAAACATTAACTGTACAAGTCCCACCCTGGTTTGTTTCACCAAAATGGAACACCTCACCTTTATCTAATTAAACTCCATCTGCTATTCTTCAGCCCACTATCCCAGCAGTACTGTTCATCCTGTTGTATCACAGATAACCTTCATCATTGTCCACTTTCCCACCAATTTCAGTGTCACCCAAAACAATTACTTACCAGGAAACCAATATTCCCATCCAAACCATTTACCCAAATGACAAACAACAGGGGACCCACTTCACCGCTGGTCACATGTCTCCAGTCAGAAAAACAACATGTCTCCCACCACCCTCTGTCTCCTACCATCAAGCAAATTTTGTATCCAGTTCACTAGCTCCTCCTGAATGCCATATCCTTTTTTACACTGATCTGAGCTTATTACCCAGTTTACCAGACAGAACACAGAACGCAGAACAGTTCAGCCCAAGACCCTTCGGCCATGATTTCATGCCAACCTTTTCTCCAACTGTAAACTCAAAATAACTACATACCCTTTATTTTACTATTATCCATGTGTCTGTCCAAGAGTCTATTAAATGTCCCAGATGTGTCTAATTTTACTCCCACCATTGGCAGTCCATCCAACCACCTACTATTCTCTATCCTCTTATCCATCCTCCATTCACCTTAAAATTACACCCCCTTGTAATAGCCATTTAAGCCATAGGAGGAAATGTCTCTGACGATTCACTCACTCTATGCCTCTCATCATCTTTTTCACCTCCACAAAGTCACCCCGCCCCCTTCTCCAATGAAAAAAGCCTTAGCTCCCTCAACCTATCTCCACAAGAAATGCCCTCCATTGCAGGCAGCATCTTGGTAAATCTCCTGTGTACACTCTCTAAAACTTGCACAGCCTTCCTGTAAACAGGGGACCAGAACTGAACACAATATTCCAAGTGTGGTCTCACCAGGACGCTATAAAGATGCAGTAAAACGTCTCGGCTCTTACAGTCAATCCGCTTCTAAGGGGAGCCAACACAACATATGCCTTTTTAACAACCCGACCAACGTGCGTGGCGATTTTGAGGGATCTATGGACACCGACCCCATGATCTCTCTGTTCCTCCACAATGCCAAGTATTCTGCCTTTCACCCTGTATTCTATATTCAGGTTTGACCTTCCAGAATGAATCACTTCACACTTTTCCAGATTGAACTCCATCTGCCACTTCCAGCCCAGCTCTCTGACCTGTCAATGTCCCATCGCAACCTCCAACAGCTCTCCACATTCCCCACCACTCCACCAACCTTCACGTTATTGGCAAACTTACTAACCCACTCTCCAACATCCACATCCAAGTCATTTATAAAAATCACAAAGAGCAGAGTCCCAGAGCCGATTGTTACAGAACCCCACTGGTCACTGAGCTCCAGGCTCAATACTGTCCATCTGCTGCCACCCTCTGTCTTCACTGGGCCATCCAATCCTGTATCCAGACAGACAGATTTCCCTGTATCCCAATCATCCTTCTTTTCTGAATGAGCCATCAACGTATTCTGTCATATCCTCAAAGAATTCAGTACGGGTTGTGAGGCATGACCTGACCCCTCACAAACCCATACTGACTGTCACTAAATTAACTATGGTTTTCCAAGTAGTCATAAATCCTGTCTTTAGAATCCTCGCCAATAATCTGCACACCACAGACATTCGACCAAATCTGTAATTCCCAGAATTCTACCTCCGTAACATGGCTTGGACTTTATAAATCTTCTCTCCTCTGCCATGTTCCCCAGAAGGGCACTGGAGGGTGGTGGGGGTTACAGAGATAGAGAGGAATATCAGGACAGGAGGATTTTGCAGACATTAGGAGGCTTCAGTAATTGTGAGGTTTCATGTTGGTGAAGGCATTTAAGGAGGGAGGGAGGGAGGATTGTAGGGAAATTAGAGGTTTCACAGTTTAGGTGTTTTGTTAGAGCTGCAAGTGGTTACTGAGTTGGGGAGGGTGTAAGCACTGGTGGATATTACAGAAACATGTGGTTTTGGTTGCAATGCAGGAAGAGGATTCAGGAAGCAGGAGAGTATGGGGTCTGAACGAGGTTACACAAATGGGAAGAGTGGTCAGGAGGGGAGGTGTTTACAGAGACAGCAATGGCCTGATCTGGAGCAGAGGACCCAGATTGGGAGGGATGTGGGGACTGGAGGTGGTTTCACAGGGAGGGAGGACCATAGACCCACAGGAGGTTACAGAAATGTGGAGAGCTGTAGGGCTGACAGGGGTTCATGGAGATGGGAATGTTGGGAGGGATGGAGAAGTTTACAGGGATAAGGATGTTTGTAGGACAGGGCTAGATCACAGACAGGGACTGTTTTAGGGAGCTGAGCAGATTACAGAGATAAAGATGTTTGTATTGACTGGAAGAACAAACAGAGATATGCAGGGGAGTCGTGACTGAAGACGTTTATAGACATAGGAAGGCTTAGGGTCTGGGGGTTATGGAGGCTGTGGAATCTGGATTTCTTTTCAGAGACTGGGATAACAATTTTGGTCAGAAACAGTTTCACAGATAAGGGAGCATAGCACAATCAGGAGGAAGTTGTAGGGGAGGGTGACGTTTAAACAGATAGTGGTGTAAGAGCTGGACAAGGTTATGGAGATGGGTAGATGGTGGAGACACAGGAGGAGCTTACATTGACATGGGGGTGATAGTGACAGGAGGGTGTTAAATAGATCGTGGGTTTTGTAGGGACTGGATTGGGAGAGGCACAGGCATGGAGTGAGTTCGACAGATCAGGATTTCTGCAGAGATCTGTGAGGCTTACACTGATAGGGATGGGGGTCGGGTCTCCACAGACTGTTGGTGTTTAGGGACTGGAAGAGATTTGGTAGATAGGGAGGGATGTAAGAGCTGCAGGAGCTTATGGAGAGTTGAAGAGTTGGAGCAGTTTGCAGAGGTAGGTTTCTCAGACAGGAGTAGGTTATAGATAGTGAGGGCTGTGTGGTCTGAGTAAGTCAAAAAGAGGAGAGTTTTCTGCTCTGGAAGAGGTTACACTGACAGGGACAGTTGAAGAGACTGAAGCAAAAATGCATGGAGAAGGTTACACAGATAGGGAGGTGAGTAGGGACTGAAGGTGAATACACAGACATGGAGGGTTGTGTTGTTAGACGGAGCTGAGAGGGATAGGGACTGGTGTAGGGATTTACACAGATAGGGAAGTTTGTGTTTTTGGAGAAGGTTACACTGATACAGACAGTGTTAAAGAGTGTTTAATGGACGACAGAGGAGCTCAGAGAGAATGTATTGTGGGGAGTGGAGGAGATTACAGACACAGAGATGGCTGTCAGGTTGAAAAGAGCTTCTACAGATCCTCAGTGCTGTAAGGCTGGAGGGAGATTATAACAGTGAGTGTTGCCCAGACTTAATTACTTCACTGATATAGAGCAGGTCTCAGCACGTAACTGTCAAAGGGAAGTTGAGACAGTCCAGACGAGTTTTCAGAGATACAAATGTTTATGGGAGTTTCAAGAGGGAACAGTGATTGGGAGTGCTGTACCAAATGGGAATAGTTATAGGGAGGGTTGTAAAAGCAGGAAGAGGTGACAGACATATCGATCTTTGTAAGGACTGCAGAAGGTTACATAGGCAAGGAGTGTTTTAGAGTCTGGAGGAGATTACAGTGTTAAGGAGAATATTGGGGATGAGGCAAGGTGTAAGAGACAGGGATGGTTGACAGGGCTGGACAATAACCTGAATAGAATCGCCATCATGTGGAACCAGGCCATTCGGCCCAACCAGTCCATTCCAAAACTCTGAAGAGCATCCTACCCAGACCCACCCCTCTACCTATACATTAAACCCTGCATTTCTCGTGGTGAACTTACTTAAACCACACATTCCTGAATACCACAGTCAATTTATGATGGCCAATTCACTGATGGTGCAAATTTTGGACACACACAGTGTGTGTGTGTGTGTGTGTGTTTGCGAGGGGGATACACGCAGACACACAGCGAGGGACGGACATACACACGCAAATCGAGGGTGGGACACGCACACACGCAAATCGAGGGTGGGACACGCACACACGCAAATCGAGGGTGGGACACGCACACACGCAAATCGAGGGTGGGACACGCACACACGCAAATCGAGGGTGGGACACGCACACACGCAAATCGAGGGTGGGACACGCACACACGCAAATCGAGGGTGGGACACGCACACACGCGGCGAAGGGGGGGACGTGCATCTGCACACACACACAGACACCACGAGGGAAGGACACGCACAGACACCGAGGAAGGGACACTCACACACACAGCAAGAAAGGGATACGCACACACGAGGAAGAGATACGCACCCACACAGCGAGGGGAGACACACGCACACACACAGCGAGGGAGGGACACACAGTGAAGGAGGGACAAACACACACACGGTGAGGGGCAGGGCATGTGCGCACAAATTGAGGGGGGCACACACACGCAAAGCGAGGGAGGGACACGCAAACACACACACAGTGAGGGGAATACAGACAGACACACCGCGAAGGAGGGACAAGCACACACATGCCGAGGGGGAGGACATGTGCACAGAAATTGAGAGGGGGCAAACACACACAGCGAGAGAGGACACACACAGACATGGCAAGGGTGGGACACATGCACCCAGCAAGCTGGTCACACACTCAAGGGACGGATACACACACACACACGCAAAGCGAAGGAGGGACACGCACACATACAAACACACAAACACACACAGAACAAGGGAAGGATATGCACCCACGCACACAAGGGACTGACACACACACACGCGCACAGCGAGGGAGTGATATGCAAACGCAAACAGAGAGGGGGTTACCCGCAGACACACAGCGAAGGAAGGACACACTAACACACACGCACACTGCGAGGGAGGGACACATATACACACACATAGCGAGGGAGGGACACGCATACGCACAGTGAGGGAGGGATACGCGCACTACACAGAGAGTGGGTTATCTGCAGACACACAGCGAGGGAGGGACACGCAGACACACAGCGAGGGAGGGACACACACACACACACAGCAAGGGAGGGACACGCACACACACAGCGAGGGGGGGACACACGCACACAGCGAAGGGGTGGACACACACACACACAGCGAGGGAGGGACACGCTCACACACAGCGAGGGGGGGACACGCTCACACACAGCGAGGGAGGGACACACACACACACACAGCAAGGGAGGGACACGCACACACACAGCGAGGGGGGGACACACGCACACAGCGAAGGGGTGGACACACACACACACAGCGAGGGAGGGACACGCTCACACACAGCGAGGGGGGGACACGCTCACACACAGCGAGGGGGGGACTCACGCACACAGCGAGGGGGGACACACGCACACAGCGAGGGAGAGACACACGCACACAGCGAGGGGGTGGACACTCACGCACACAGCGAGGGGGGTGACTCACGCACACAGCGAGGGGGGGACTCACGCACACAGCGAGGGGGGGACACACGCACACACAGCGAAGGAGGGACACGGTCATGCACACAGCGAGGTGGGAGACACACGAACACAGCGAGGGGGACACACACACACCCAGCGAGGGGGGGACACGCACGCACACAGCGAGGGGGGGACTCACGCACACACAGCGAAGGAGGGACACGCTCATGCACACAGCGAGGTGGGAGACACACGAACACAGCGAGGGGTGGACACACGCACACAGCGAGGGGGGGGACACACGCACACAGCGAGGGGGGGTCTCACGCACACACAGCAAAGGAGGGACACGCTCATGCACTCAGCGAGTGGGGGGACTCACGCACACACAGCGAAGGAGGGACACGCTCACGCACACAGCGAGGGGGGGACACACGCACACACTGAGGGGGGGACTCACGCACACAGCGAGGGGGGGTACACACACACACACAGCAAGGGGGGGACACACGCACACAGCGAAGGGGACACACACGCACACAGCGAAGGGGGGACACACGCACACACAGCGAAGGAGGGACACGCTCACGCACACAGCGAGGGGGGGGACTCACGCACACAGCGAGGGGGGGACACGCACACAGCGAAGGAGGGACACGCTCATGCACACAGCGAGGGGGGGGACTCACGCACACAGCGAGGGGGGGACTCACGCACACACAGCGAGTGGGGGACACAGACGCACACAGCGAGGGGGGGGACACACGCACACAGCGAGGGGGGGGGACACACGAACACAGCGAGGGGGGGGACACACGAACACAGCGAGGGGGGACACACGCACACAGCGAGGGGGGGGATTCGCAGGCACACAGCGAGGGGGGGGACACACGCACGCAGCGAGGGGGTACACACGCACACAGCGAGGGGGGACACACACGCACACAGCGAGGGGGGGGACACACGCACACAGCGAGGGGGGACACACACGCACACAGCAAAGGGGGGATACACGCACACAGCGAGGGGGACACACACGCACACACAGCGAAGGAGGGACACGCTCACGCATACAGCGAGGGGGGGGACTCACGCACACAGCGAGGGGGGGACACACGCACACAGCGAAGGAGGGACACGCTCATGCACACAGCGAGGGGGGGGGACTCAAGCACACACAGCGAGGGGGGGACTCACGCACACACAGCGAGTGGGGGACACGCACAGAGCGAGGGGGGACACACACGCACACAGCGAGGGGGGGACACGCACGCACACAGCGAGGGGGGAGACACGCGCACACAGCGAGGGGTGGTCTCACGCACACACAGCAAAGGAGGGACACGCTCATGCACTCAGCGAGGTGGGGGACTCACGCACACACAGCGAGGGGGGGGACACACGCACACAGCGAGGGGGGGGAAAACACGCTCACACAGCGAAGGAGGGACACACTCACGCACACACCGAGGGGGGGACTCACGCACACAGCGATGGGGGGACTCACGCACACAGCGAGGGGGGGACTCACGCACACAGCGATGGGGGGGCTCACGCACACAGCGATGGGGGGGCTCACGCACACAGCGAGGGGGGGACACACGCACACACAGCGAAGGAGGGACACGCTCACGCACACAGCGAGGGGGGGGCTCACGCACACAGCGAGGAGGGGGGCTCACGCACACAGCGAGGGGGACACACACGAACACAGCGAGGGGGGGGACTCACGCACACAGCGAGGAGGGGGGCTCACGCACACAGCGAGGAGGGGGGCTCACGCACACAGCGAGGAGGGGGGCTCACGCACACAGCGAGGGGGGGTCTAACGCACACACAGCAAAGCAGGGACACGCTCATGCACACAGCGAGGGGGACACATGCACGCAGCGAGGGCGGACACACACACACAGCGAGGGGGGGGGACTCACGCACACAGCGAGGGGGGGACACACGCACACAGCGAGGGGGGGGGACTCACGCACACAGCGAGGGGGGGGGACTCACGCACACAGCGAGGGGGGACACACACGCTCACAGTGAGGGGGGGACTCACGCACACACAGCGAAGGAGGGACACGCTCATGCACACAGCGAGGGGGGGGACTAACGCACACAGCGAGGGGGGGGACTCACGCACACAGCGAGGAGGGGGGCTCACGCACACAGCGAGGGGGGACACACACACACACAGCGAGCGGGGGACAGACGCACACAGCGAGGGGGGGGTCTCACGCACACACAGCAAAGCAGGGACACGCTCATGCACACAGCGAGGGGGGGACTCACGCACACAGCGAGGGGGGGACACACACACAGCGAGGGGGGGACACACGCACACAGCGAGGGGGGGGCACACGCACACACAGCGAAGGAGGGACACGCTCACGCACACACCGAGGGGGGGACACACGCACACAGCGAGTGGGGGGACACACGCACACACCGAGGGGGGGACACCGGCACACAGCGAGTGGGGGGACACATGCACACAGCGAGGGGGGGACTCACGCACACAGCGAGGGGGGGACACACGCACACAGCGAGGGGGGGACTCACGCACACAGCGAGGGGGGGACTCACGCACACAGCGAAGGAGGGACACACTCACGCACACAGCGAGGGGGGGACTCACGCACACAGCGAGGGGGGGACTCACGCTCACAGCGAGGGGGGGGACTCACGCTCACAGTGAGGGGGGGACTCACGCTCACAGTGAGGGGGGGACTCACGCACACACAGCGAAGGAGGGACACGCTCATGCACACAGCGAGGGGGGGACACACGCACACAGCGAGGGTGGGTCTCACGCACACACAGCAAAGCAGGGACACGCTCATGCACACAGCGAGGGGGACACACGCACGCAGCGAGGGGACACACACGCACACAGCGAGGGGACACACGCGCACACAGCGAGGGGGGGGACACATGCACACAGCGAGGGGGGGACACATGCACACAGCGAGGGGGGGACTCACACACACAGCGAGGTGGGGACTCACGCACACAGCGAGGGGGGACTCACGCACACAGCGAGGGGGGACACGCACGCACACAGCGAGGGGGGGACACACGCACACACAGCGAAGGAGGGACACGCTCATGCACACAGCGAGGTGGGAGACACACGAACACAGCGAGGGGGGGACACACACACCCAGCGAGGGGGGGACACGCACGCACACAGCGAGGGGGGGTCTCACGCACACACAGCAAAGGAGGGACACGCTCATGCACTCAGCGAGGGGGGGGACTCACGCACACACAGCGAAGGAGGGACACGCTCACGCACACAGCGAGGGGGGGACACACGCACACACCGAGGGGGGGATCCACGCACACAGCGAGGGGGGGTACACACACACACACAGCAAGGGGGACACACACGCACACAGCGAAGGGGACACACACGCACACAGCGAAGGGGGGACACACGCACACACAGCGAAGGAGGGACACGCTCACGCACACAGCGAGGGGGGGACACGCACACAGCGAAGGAGGGACACGCTCATGCACACAGCGAGGGGGGGGACTCACGCACACAGCGAGGGGGGGACTCACGCACACACAGCGAGGGGGGGACTCACGCACACACAGCGAGTGGGGGACACACACGCACAAAGCGAGGGGGGGGACACACGAACACAGCGAGGGGGGACACACGCACACAGCGAGGGGGGGGATTCGCACGCACACAGCGAGGGGGGGGACACACGCACGCAGCGAGGGGGTACACACGCACACAGCGAGGGGGGACACACACGCACACAGCGAGGGGGGACACACACGCACGCAACGAGGGGGTACACACGCACACAGCGAGGGGGGACACACACGCACACAGCAAAGGGGGGATACACGCACACAGCGAGGGGGGGACACACGCACACACAGCGAAGGAGGGACACGCTCACGCACACAGCGAGGGGGGGGACTCACGCACACAGCGAGGGGGGGACACACGCACACAGCGAAGGAGGGACACGCTCATGCACACAGCGAGTGGGGGGACTCACGCACACAGCGAGGGGGGGGAACTCAAGCACACACAGCGAGGGGGGGACTCACGCACACACAGCGAGTGGGGGACACGCACGCTCACAGCGAGCGGGTACACACGCACACAGCGAGGGGGGACACACACGCACACAGCGAGGGGGGACACACACGCACACAGCGAGGGGGGGACACGCACGCACACAGCGAGGGGGGGGACACACGCACGCAGCGAGGGGGGACACAGGAACACAGCGAGGGGGGGGACACGCGCACACAGCGAGGGGGGGGACACGCGCACACAGCGAGGGGTGGTCTCACGCACACACAGCAAAGGAGGGACACGCTCATGCACTCAGCGAGGTGGGGGACTCACGCACACACAGCGAGGGGGGGACACACGCACACAGCGAGGGGGGGGAAAACACGCTCACACAGCGAAGGAGGGACACACTCACGCACACACCGAGGGGGGGACTCACGCACACAGCGATGGGGGGACTCACGCACACAGCGAGGGGGGGACTCATGCACACACAGCAAAGCAGGGACACGCTCACGCACACAGCGAGGGGGGGACTCACGCACACAGCGAGGGGGGGGACTCACACACACAGCGAGGGGGGGACACGCTCACGCACACGGCGAGGGGGGGGCTCACGCACACAGCGAGGGGAGGACTCACGCACACAGCGAGGGGGGGGACTCACGCACACAGCGAAGGGGGGGACTCACGCACACAGCGAAGGGGGGGACTCACGCACACAGCGAAGGGGGGGACTCACGCACACAGCGAAGGGGGGGACTCACGCACACAGCGAGGGGGGGGACTCACGCACACAGCGAAGGGGGGGACTCACGCACACAGCGAGGGGGGGGACACACGCACACAGCGAGGGGGGGGGACACACGCACACAGCGAGGGGGGGACACACGCACACAGCGAGGGGGGGACACACGCACACAGCGAGGGGGGGACTCACGCACACAGCGAGGGGGGACTCACGCACACAGCGAGGGGGGGGACTCACGCACACAGCATGGGAGGGGACTCACACACAGCGAGGGGGGGGACACACTCACAGACAGCGAAGGAGGGACATGCTCGCACACAGCGAGGGGGGAACTCACTCACACAACGAGGGTTGGACTCACGTACACAGCGAGGGGGGGACTCACGCACACAGCGACGGGGGGACTCACGCACACAGCGAGGGATGGACACACGCACACAGCGAGGGGGGGACTCACGCACACAGCGAGGGGGGGGACACGCACGCACACAGCGAGGGGGGACACACACGCACACAGCGAGGGGGGACACACACGCACACAGCGAGGGGGGGACACGCACGCACACAGCGAGGGATGGACACACGCACACAGCGAGGGGGGGGACACGCACGCACACAGCGAGGGATGGACACACGCACACAGCGAGGGGGGGACTCACGCACACACAGCGAAGGAGGGACATGCTCACGCACACAGCGAGGGGGACACACACACACACACAGCGAAGGAGGGACACGCTCACGCACACAGCGAGGGGGGGGACAACGCACACAGCGAGGGGGGACACGCACGCACACAGCGAGGGGTGGGCACACGCACACAGCGAGGGGTGGGCACACGCACACAGCGAGGGGTGGGCACACGCACACAGCGAGGGGGGGGCACACGCACACACAGCGAAGGAGGGACACGCTCACGCACACAGCAAAGGGGGGGACACGCACGCACACAGCGAGGGGGGGACACACGCACACAGCGAGGGGGGAGACACACGCACACAGCGAGGGCGGACACACGCACACAGCGAGGGGGGGACACGCACACAGCGAGGGGGGGGGGACTCACGCACACAGCGAGGGGGGGTACTAACGCACACAGCGAGGGGGGGACTCACGCACACAGCGAGGGGGGTACTCACGCTCACAGCGAGGGGGGGACTCACGCTCACAGTGAGGGGGGGACTCACGCTCACAGTGAGGGGGGGACTCACGCACACACAGCGAAGGAGGGACACGCTCATGCACACAGCGAGGGGGACACACGCACGCAGCGAGGGGACAGACACGCACACAGCGAGGGGGGGGGACACACTCACACAGCGAGGGGGGGACACACGCACACAGCGAGGGGGGGACACACGCACACAGCGAGGGGGGGACACACGCACACAGCGAAGGGGGGACACACGCACACACAGCGAAGGAGGGACACGCTCACGCACACAGCGAGGTGGGGGACACACGCACACAGCGAGGGGGGGGACACACGCACGCAGCGAGGGGGTATACACGCACACAGCGAGGGGGGACACACATGCACACAGCAAAGGGGGGATACACGCACACAGCGAGGGGGGGACACGCACACACAGCGAAGGAGGGACACGCTCATGCACACAGCGAGGGGGGGGGACTCACGCACACAGCGAGGGGGGGAACTCAAGCACACACAGCGAGGGGGGGACTCACGCACACACAGCGAGTGGGGGACACGCACGCACACAGCGAGGGGGTACACACGCACACAGCGAGGGGGGACACACACGCACACAGCGAGGGGGGGACACGCACGCACACAGCGAGGGGGGGGACACACGCACGCAGCGAGGGGGGACACAGGAACACAGCGAGGGGGGGGACACGCGCACACAGCGAGGGGGGGCAACGCGCACACAGCGAGGGGTGGTCTCACGCACACAGAGCAAAGGAGGGACACGCTCATGCACTCAGCGAGGAGGGGGACTCACGCACACACAGCGAGGGGGGGACACACGCACACAGCGGGGGGGGGGGGAAACACGCTCACACAGCGAAGGAGGGACACACTCACGCACACACCGAGGGGGGGACTCACGCACACAGCGATGGGGGGACTCACGCACACAGCGAGGGGGGGACTCACGCACACAGCGATGGGGGGGCTCACGCACACAGCGATGGGGGGGCTCACGCACACAGCGAGGGGGGGACACACGCACACACAGCGAAGGAGGGACACGCTCACGCACACAGCGAGGGGGGGGCTCACGCACACAGCGAGGAGGGGGGCTCACGCACACAGCGAGGGGGACACACACGCACACAGCGAGGGGGGGGACTCACGCACACAGCGAGGAGGGGGGCTCACGCACACAGCGAGGAGGGGGGCTCACGCACACAGCGAGAAGGGGGGCTCACGCACACAGCGAGGGGGGGGCTCACGCACACACAGCAAAGCAGGGACACGCTCACGCACACAGCGAGGGGGGGACTCACGCACACAGCGAGGGGGGGGGACACGCTCACGCACACAGCGAGGGGGGGACACGCTCACGCACACGGCGAGGGGAGGACTCACGCACACAGCGGGGGGGGGGACTCACGCACACAGCGAAGGGGGGGACTCACGCACACAGCGAGGGTGGGGACACACGCACACACGGCGAAGGAGGGACACGCGAACGCACACAGCGAGGGGGGACTCACGCACACAGCGAGGGGGGGACACGCGCACACAGCGAGGGGGGGACACGCGCACACAGCGAGGGGGGGACTCACGCACACAGCGAGGGGGTGACTCACGCACACAGCGGGGGGGGGGACTCACGCACAAAGCGGGGGGGGGGACTCACGCACACAGCGAGGGGGGGACTCACGCACACAGCGGGGGGGGGGACTCACGCACAAAGCGGGGGGGGGACTCACGCACACAGCGAGGGGGACACACACGCACACAGCGAGCGGGGGGACTCACGCACACAGCGAGGGGGGGGATTCGCACACAGCGAAGGAGGGACATGCTCACGCACACAGCGAGTGGGGGACACACGCACACAGCGAGGGGGGGACACACGCACACAGCGAGGGGGACACACACGCACACAGCGAGGGGGGGACACACGCACACAGCGAGGGGGGGACACACGCACACAGCGAGGGGGGGACACACGCACACAGCGAGGGGGGGGACACACGCACACAGCGAGGGGGGGACACACGCACACAGCGAGGGGGGGACACACGCACACAGCGAGGGGGGGACACACGCACACAGCGAGGGGGGACACACGCACACAGCGAGGGGGGGACACACGCACACAGCGAGGGGGGGACACACGCACACAGCGAGGGGGGGAACACACGCACACAGCGAGGGGGGGTACTCACGCACACAGCGAGGGGGGGTACTCACGCACACAGCGAGGGGGTGTACTCACGCAAACAGCGAGGGGGGGTACTCACGCACACAGCGAAGGAGGGACTCACGCACACAGCGAGGGGTGGGACTCACGCACACAGCGAACGGGGTGACTCACGCACACAGTGAGGGGGGGACTCACGCACACAGCAAAGGGGGGGGGCACACGAACACACAGCGAAGGAGGGACGCGCTCATGCACACACCGAGGGGGGGACACGTTCACACACAGCGAGGGGGGGACACGCACACAGCGAGGGGGGGACACGCACACAGCGAGGGGGGGACTCACGCACACAGCGTGGGGGGGACACACGCACACAGCGTGGGGGGGACGCACGCACACAGCGTGGGGGGGACGCACGCACACAGCGTGGGGGGGACGCACGCACACAGCGTGGGGGGGACGCACGCACACAGCGAGGGGGGGACACACGCACACAGCGAGGGGGTGACTCACGCACACAGCGAGGGGGTGACTCTCGCACACAGCGAGGGGGGGGACACACGCACACAGCGAGGGGGGGACACACGCACACAGCGAGGGGGGGACACACGCACACAGCGAGGGGGGGACACACGCACACAGCGAGGGGGGGACACACGCACACAGCGAGGGGGGGACACACGCACACAGCGAGGGGGGGACACACGCACACAGCGAGGGGGGGACACACGCACACAGCGAGGGGGGGACACACGCACACAGCGAGGGGGGGACACACGCACACAGCGAGGGGGGGACTCACACACACAGCGAGGGGGGACTCACGCACACACAGCGAAGGAGGGACATGCTCACGCAAACAGCGAGGGGGGGACACACGCACGCACACAGCGAGGGGGGGGACTCACGCAGACAGCGAGGGGGGGGAATCATGCACACAGCGAGGGGGGGGACTCACGCACACAGCGAGGGGGGGGACACACGCACACACAGCGAAGGAGAGACACGCTCACGCACACACCGAGGGGGGGACACACGCACACAGCGAGGGGGGGACTCACGCACACAGCGAGGGGGGGGACTCACGCACACAGCGAAGGAGGGACTCACGCACACAGCGAAGGAGGGACACGCTCACACACACAGCGAGGGGGGACACACGCACACAGTGAGGGTTGGACTCAGGTACACAGCGAGGGGGGGACTCACGCACACAGCGAGGGATGGACAACCGCACACAGCGAGGGGGGGACTCACGCACACAGCGAGGGGGGGACACACGCACACAGCGAGGGGGGGGACACACGCACACAGCGAGGGGGGACACACACGCACACAGCGAGGGGGGGACTCACGCACACAGCGAGGGGGGGGACACACGCACACAGCGAGGGGGGGGACACGCACACAGCGAGGGGGGGACACACGCACGCACACAGCGAGGGTGGGGACTCACGCACACAGCGAGGGGGACACACACACACACAGCGAGGGGGGTGACTCACACACACAGCCAGGGGGGGGACTCACGCACACAGCGAGGGTGGGGACACACGCACACAGCGAGGGGCGAACACACGCACACAGCGAGGGTGGGGACTCACGCACACAGCGAGGGGGACACACACACACACAGCGAGGGGGGTGACTCACGCACACAGCGAGGGGGGGGGACTCACGCACACAGCGAGGGGGGGGACTCACGCACACAGCGAGGGGGGGGACTCACGCACACAGCGAGGGTGGGGACACACGCACACAGCGAAGGAGGGACATGCTCACGCACACAGCGAGGGGGGGACACACGCACGCACACAGCGAGGGGATGGGACAACGCACACAGCGAGGGGGGACACGCACGCACACAGCGAGGGGGGTGACCCACGCACACAGCGGGGGGGGGGGACTCACGCACACAGCGGGGGGGGGGGACTCACGCACACAGCGAGGGGGGGGAACTCACGCACACAGCGAGGGGGTTGACTCACGCACACAGCGGGGGGGGGGGACTCAAGCACACAGCGAGGGGGGGGACTCGCACACAGCGAAGGAGGGACATGCTCACGAACACAGCGAGGGGGGGACACACACACACAGCGAGGGGGGGGACTCGCACACAGCGAGGGGGGGACTCACGCACACAGCATGGGAGGGGACTCACACACAGCGAGGGGGGGGAATCACGCACACAGCGAAGGGGGGACTCATGCACACAGCGAGGGGTGGGACTCACGCACACAGCGAGGGGGGGGACTCACGCACACAGCGAAGGGGGGACTCACGCACACAGCGAGGGGGGGGACACACGCACACAGCGAGGGGGGGGGCACACGCACACAGTGAGGGGGGGACACACGCACACAGCGAGGGGGGGACTCACGCACACAGCGAGGGGGGGGACACACGCACACAGCGAGGGGGGGGACACACGCACACAGCGAGGGGGGGACACGCACACACAGCGAAGGAGGGATACGCGAACGCACACAGCGAGGGGGGACTCACGCACATAGCGAGGGGGGGACACACGCACACAGCGTGGGGGGGACACACGCACACAGCGTGGGGGGGACACACGCACACAGCGTGGGGGGGACACACGCACACAGCGTGGGGGGGACACACGCACACAGCGAGGGGGGGCACACGCACACAGAGAGGGGGGGGACACACGCACACAGCGAGGGGGTGACTCACGCACACAGCGAGGGGGGGGGACACATGCACACAGCGAGGGGGGGACACACGCGCACAGCGAGGGGGGGACACACGCACACAGCGTGGGGGGGACTCACGCACACAGAGAGGGGGGGACACACGCATACAGCGAGGGGGTGACTCACGCACACAGCGTGGGGGGGGACACACGCACACAGCGAGGGGGGGACGCACGCACACAGCGAGGGGGGGACACACGCACACAGCGAGGGGGTGACTCACGCACACAGCGAGGGGGGGGACACATGCACACAGCGAGGGGGGGACACACGCACACAGCGAGGGGGGGACACACGCACACAGCGAGGGGGTGACTCACGCACACAGAGAGGGGGACACACACGCATACAGCGAGGGGGTGACTCACGCACACAGCGAGGGGGGGGGACACACGCACACAGCGAGGGGGGGACACACGCACACAGCGAGGGGGGGACACACGCACACAGCGAGGGGGGGACACACGCACACAGCGAGGGGGGGACTCACACACACAGCGAGGGGGGACTCACGCACACACAGCGAAGGAGGGACATGCTCACGCAAACAGCGAGGGGGGGACACACGCACGCACACAGCGAGGGGGGGGACTCACGCACACAGCGAGGGGGGGGACTCATGCACACAGCGAGGGGGGGGACTCACGCACACAGCGAGGGGGGGGACACACGCACACACAGCGAAGGAGAGACACGCTCACGCACACACCGAGGGGGGGACACACGCACACAGCGAGGGGGGGACTCACGCACACAGCGAGGGGGGGGACTCACGCACACAGCGAAGGAGGGACTCACGCACACAGCGAAGGAGGGACACGCTCACACACACAGCGAGGGGGGACACACGCACACAGTGAGGGTTGGACTCAGGTACACAGCGAGGGGGGGACTCACGCACACAGCGAGGGATGGACAACCGCACACAGCGAGGGGGGGACTCACGCACACAGCGAGGGGGGGACACACGCACACAGCGAGGGGGGGGACACACGCACACAGCGAGGGGGGACACACACGCACACAGCGAGGGGGGGACTCACGCACACAGCGAGGGGGGGGACACACGCACACAGCGAGGGGGGGGACACGCACACAGCGAGGGGGGGACACACGCACGCACACAGCGAGGGTGGGGACTCACGCACACAGCGAGGGGGACACACACACACACAGCGAGGGGGGTGACTCACACACACAGCCAGGGGGGGGACTCACGCACACAGCGAGGGTGGGGACACACGCACACAGCGAGGGGCGAACACACGCACACAGCGAGGGTGGGGACTCACGCACACAGCGAGGGGGACACACACACACACAGCGAGGGGGGTGACTCACGCACACAGCGAGGGGGGGGACTCACGCACACAGCGAGGGGGGGGACTCACGCACACAGCGAGGGGGGGGACTCACGCACACAGCGAGGGTGGGGACACACGCACACAGCGAAGGAGGGACATGCTCACGCACACAGCGAGGGGGGGACACACGCACGCACACAGCGAGGGGATGGGACAACGCACACAGCGAGGGGGGACACGCACGCACACAGCGAGGGGGGTGACCCACGCACACAGCGGGGGGGGGGGGACTCACGCACACAGCGGGGGGGGGGGACTCACGCACACAGCGAGGGGGGGGAACTCACGCACACAGCGAGGGGGTTGACTCACGCACACAGCGGGGGGGGGGGACTCAAGCACACAGCGAGGGGGGGGACTCGCACACAGCGAAGGAGGGACATGCTCACGAACACAGCGAGGGGGGGACACACACACACAGCGAGGGGGGGGACTCGCACACAGCGAGGGGGGGACTCACGCACACAGCATGGGAGGGGACTCACACACAGCGAGGGGGGGGAATCACGCACACAGCGAAGGGGGGACTCATGCACACAGCGAGGGGTGCGACTCACGCACACAGCGAGGGGGGGGACTCACGCACACAGCGAAGGGGGGACTCACGCACACAGCGAGGGGGGGGACACACGCACACAGCGAGGGGTGGGGCACACGCACACAGTGAGGGGGGGACACACGCACACAGCGAGGGGGGGACTCACGCACACAGCGAGGGGGGGGACACACGCACACACAGCGAGGGGGGGACACGCACACACAGCGAAGGAGGGATACGCGAACGCACACAGCGAGGGGGGACTCACGCACACAGCGAGGGGGGGGACACACGCACACAGCGTGGGGGGGACACACGCACACAGCGTGGGGGGGACACACGCACACAGCGTGGGGGGGACACACGCACACAGCGTGGGGGGGACACACGCACACAGCATGGGGGGGACACACGCACACAGCGAGGGGGGGCACACGCACACAGAGAGGGGGGGGACACACGCACACAGCGAGGGGGTGACTCACGCACACAGCGAGGGGGGGGGACACATGCACACAGCGAGGGGGGGACACACGCGCACAGCGAGGGGGGGACACACGCACACAGCGTGGGGGGGACTCACGCACACAGAGAGGGGGGGACACACGCATACAGCGAGGGGGTGACTCACGCACACAGCGTGGGGGGGGACACACGCACACAGCGAGGGGGGGACGCACGCACACAGCGAGGGGGGGACACACGCACACAGCGAGGGGGTGACTCACGCACACAGCGAGGGGGGGGACACATGCACACAGCGAGGGGGGGACACACGCACACAGCGAGGGGGGGACACACGCACACAGCGAGGGGGTGACTCACGCACACAGAGAGGGGGACACACACGCATACAGCGAGGGGGTGACTCACGCACACAGCGAGGGGGGGGACACACGCACACAGCGAGGGGGGGACACACGCACACAGCGAGGGGGGGACACACGCACACAGCGAGGGGGGGACACACGCACACAGCGAGGGGGGACTCACGCACACACAGCGAAGGAGGGACATGCTCACGCACACAGCGAGGGGATGGGACAACGCACACAGCGAGGGGGGACACGCACGCACACAGCGAGGGGGGTGACTCACGCACTCAGCGGGGGGGGGGACTCACGCACACAGCGAGGGGGGACTCACGCACACAGCGGGGGGGGGGACTCACGCACAAAGCGGGGGGGGGACTCACGCACACAGCGAGGGGGACACACACGCACACAGCGAGCGGGGGGACTCACGCACACAGCGAGGGGGACACACACGCACACAGCGAGGGGGGGACACACGCACACAGCGAGGGGGGGACACACGCACACAGCGAGGGGGGGACACACGCACACAGCGAGGGGGGGGACACACGCACACAGCGAGGGGGGGACACACGCACACAGCGAGGGGGGGACACACGCACACAGCGAGGGGGGACACACGCACACAGCGAGGGGGGGACACACGCACACAGCGAGGGGGTACACACGCACACAGCGAGGGGGGGAACACACGCACACAGCGAGGGGGGGTACTCACGCACACAGCGATGGGGGGTACTCACGCACACAGCGAGGGGGGGTACTCACGCAAACAGCGAGGGGGGGTACTCACGCACACAGCGAAGGAGGGACTCACGCACACAGCGAACGGGGTGACTCACGCACACAGTGAGGGGGGGACTCACGCACACAGCGAGGGGGGGACACACGCACACAGCGAGGGGGGGGACTCACGCACACAGCGAGGGGGGGGACTCACGCACACAGCGAGGGGGGGGACTCACGCACACAGCGAGGGGGGGGAAACACGCACACACAGCGAAGGAGGGACGCGCTCATGCACACACCGAGGGGGGGACACGTTCACACACAGCGAGGGGGGGACACGCACACAGCGAGGGGGGGGACTCACGCACACAGCGTGGGGGGGACACACGCACACAGCGTGGGGGGGACACACGCACACAGCGTGGGGGGGACACACGCACACAGCGTGGGGGGGACGCACGCACACAGCGTGGGGGGGACGCACGCACACAGCGTGGGGGTGACTCACGCACACAGTGAGGGGGGGACACACGCACACAGCGAGGGGGGGACACACGCACACAGCGAGGGGGGGGACTCACGCACACAGCGAGGGGGGGGACTCACGCACACAGCGAGGGGGGGGACTCACGCACACAGCGAGGGGGGGGGACACACGCACACACAGCGAAGGAGAGACACGCTCACGCACACACCGAGGGGGGGACACACGCACACAGCGAAGGAGGGACACGCTCACACACACAGCGAGGGGGGACACACGCACACAGTGAGGGTTGGACTCAGGTACACAGCGAGGGGGGGACTCACGCACACAGCGAGGGATGGACAACCGCACACAGCGAGGGGGGGACTCACGCACACAGCGAGGGGGGGACACACGCACACAGCGAGGGGGGGGACACACGCACACAGCGAGGGGGGGGACACACGCACACAGCGAGGGGGGACACACACGCACACAGCGAGGGGGGGACTCACGCACACAGCGAGGGGGGGGACTCACGCACACAGCGAGGGGGGGGACACACGCACACAGCGAGGGGGGGACTCACGCACACAGCGAGGGTGGGGACACACGCACACAGCGAAGGTGGGACACGCGAACGCACACAGCGAGGGGGGACTCACGCACACAGCGAGGGGGGGACACGCACACAGCGAGGGGGGGAAACGCACACAGCGAGGGGGGGACACGCACACAGCGAGGGGGGGACACGCACACAGCGAGGGGGGGACTCACGCACACAGCGTGGGGGGGACACACGCACACAGCGTGGGGGGGACACACGCACACAGCGTGGGGGGGACGCACGCACACAGCGTGGGGGGGACGCACGCACACAGCGAGGGGGTGACTCACGCACACAGCGAGGGGGTGACTCTCGCACACAGCGAGGGGGGGGACACACGCACACAGCGAGGGGGGGACACACGCATACAGCGAGGGGGTGACTCACGCACACAGCGTGGGGGGGGACACACGCACACAGCGAGGGGGGGACGCACGCACACAGCGAGGGGGGGACACACGCACACAGCGAGGGGGTGACTCACGCACACAGCGAGGGGGGGGACACATGCACACAGCGAGGGGGGGACACACGCACACAGCGAGGGGGGGACACACGCACACAGCGAGGGGGTGACTCACGCACACAGAGAGGGGGACACACACGCATACAGCGAGGGGGTGACTCACGCACACAGCGGGGGGGGGGACTCACGCACAAAGCGGGGGGGGGACTCACGCACACAGCGAGGGGGACACACACGCACACAGCGAGCGGGGGGACTCACGCACACAGCGAGTGGGGGACACACGCACACAGCGAGGGGGACACACACGCACACAGCGAGGGGGGGACACACGCACACAGCGAGGGGGGGACACACGCACACAGCGAGGGGGGGACACACGCACACAGCGAGGGGGGGGACACACGCACACAGCGAGGGGGGGACACACGCACACAGCGAGGGGGGGACACACGCACACAGCGAGGGGGGACACACGCACACAGCGAGGGGGGGACACACGCACACAGCGAGGGGGGGACACACGCACACAGCGAGGGGGGGAACACACGCACACAGCGAGGGGGGGTACTCACGCACACAGCGATGGGGGGTACTCACGCACACAGCGAGGGGGGGTACTCACGCAAACAGCGAGGGGGGGTACTCACGCACACAGCGAAGGAGGGACTCACGCACACAGCGAGGGGTGGGACTCACGCACACAGCGAACGGGGTGACTCACGCACACAGTGAGGGGGGGACTCACGCACACAGCGAGGGGGGGACACACGCACACAGCGAGGGGGGGGACTCACGCACACAGCGAGGGGGGGGACTCACGCACACAGCGAGGGGGGGGACTCACGCACACAGCGAGGGGGGGGAAACACGCACACACAGCGAAGGAGGGACGCGCTCATGCACACACCGAGGGGGGGACAAGTTCACACACAGCGAGGGGGGGACACGCACACAGCGAGGGGGGGACTCACGCACACAGCGTGGGGGGGACACACGCACACAGCGTGGGGGGGACACACGCACACAGCGTGGGGGGGACGCACGCACACAGCGTGGGGGGGACGCACGCACACAGCGTGGGGGGGACGCACGCACACAGCGTTGGGGTGACTCACGCACACAGTGAGGGGGGGACACACGCACACAGCGAGGGGGGGACACACGCACACAGCGAGGGGGGGGACTCACGCACACAGCGAGGGGGGGGACTCACGCACACAGCGAGGGGGGGGACTCACGCACACAGCGAGGGGGGGGGACACACGCACACACAGCGAAGGAGAGACACGCTCACGCACACACCGAGGGGGGGACACACGCACACAGCGAGGGGGGGACTCACGCACACAGCGAGGGGGGGGACTCACGCACACAGCGAAGGAGGGACACGCTCACACACACAGCGAGGGGGGACACACGCACACAGTGAGGGTTGGACTCAGGTACACAGCGAGGGGGGGACTCACGCACACAGCGAGGGATGGACAACCGCACACAGCGAGGGGGGGACTCACGCACACAGCGAGGGGGGGACACACGCACACAGCGAGGGGGGGGACACACGCACACAGCGAGGGGGGGGACACACGCACACAGCGAGGGGGGACACACACGCACACAGCGAGGGGGGGACTCACGCACACAGCGAGGGGGGGGACTCACGCACACAGCGAGGGGGGGGACACACGCACACAGCGAGGGGGGGACTCACGCACACAGCGAGGGTGGGGACACACGCACACAGCGAAGGTGGGACACGCGAACGCACACAGCGAGGGGGGACTCACGCACACAGCGAGGGGGGGACACGCACACAGCGAGGGGGGGAAACGCACACAGCGAAGGGGGGACACGCACACAGCGAGGGGGGGACACGCACACAGCGAGGGGGGGACTCACGCACACAGCGTGGGGGGGACACACGCACACAGCGTGGGGGGGACACACGCACACAGCGTGGGGGGGACGCACGCACACAGCGTGGGGGGGACGCACGCACACAGCGTGGGGGGGACGCACGCACACAGCGAGGGGGTGACTCACGCACACAGCGAGGGGGTGACTCTCGCACACAGCGAGGGGGGGGACACACGCACACAGCGAGGGGGGGACACAAGCACACAGCGAGGGGGGGACACACGCACACAGCTAGGGGGGGACACACGCACACAGCGAGGGGGGGACACACGCACACAGCGAGGGGGGGACACACGCACACAGCGAGGGGGGGACACACGCACACAGTGAGGGGGGGACACACGCACACAGCGAGGGGGGGACACACGCACACAGCGAGGGGGGGACACACGCACACAGCGAGGGGGGGACTCACACACACAGCGAGGGGGGACTCACGCACACACAGCGAAGGAGGGACATGCTCACGCACACAGCGAGGGGGGGACACACGCACGCACACAGCGAGGGGATGGGACAACGCACACAGCGAGGGGGGACACGCACGCACACAGCGAGGGGGGTGACCCACGCACACAGCGGGGGGGGGGACTCACGCACACAGCGAGGGGGGGGACTCACGCACACAGCGAGGGGGTTGATTCACGCACACAGCGGGGGGGGGGACTCACGCACACAGCGGGGGGGGGGACTCACGCACACAGCGAGGGGGGGGACTCGCACACAGCGAAGGAGGGACATGCTCACGCACACAGCGAGGGGGGGACACACACAGACAGCGAGGGGGGGGACTCGCACACAGCGAGGGGGGGACACACGCACACAGCGAGGGGGGGGACTCGCACACAGCGAGGGGGGGGACTCACGCACACAGCATGGGAGGGGACTCACACACAGCAAGGGGGGGAAACACGCACACACAGCGAAGGAGGGACACGCACACAGCGAGGGGGGGGGCTCACGCACACAGCGAGGGGGGGGGGACACGCACACAGCGAGGGGGGGGGACACGCACACAGCGAGGGGGGGGGGACACGCACACAGCGAGGGGGGGACACACGCACACAGCGAGGGGGGGGACACACGCACACAGCGAGGGGGGGACACACGCACACAGCGAGGGGGGCACACCCGCACGCAGCGAGGGGGGACACACTCACGCACACACCGAGGGGGGGACTCACGCACACAGCGAGGGGGGGGACTCACGCACACAGCGAGGGGGGGGACTCACGCACACAGCGAGGGGGGGGACTCACGCACACAGCGAGGGGGGGGACTCACGCACACTGCGAGGGGGGGGACTCACGCACACTGCGAGGGGGGGGACTCACGCACACTGCGAGGGGGGGGACTCACGCACACTGCGAGGGGGGGGACTCACGCACACAGCGAGGGGGGGACTCACGCACACAGCGAGGGGGGACACACACGCACACACAGCGAAGGAGAGACACGCTCACGCACACACCGAGGGGGGGGGACACGCACACAGCGAGGGGGTGACTCACGCACACGGCGAGGGGGGGACACACGCACACAGCGAGGGGGGGACTCACGCACACAGCGAGGGTGGGGACACACGCACACAGCAAGGGGGAGACACACGCACACAGCGAGGGGGGGACACACGCACACAGCGAGGGGGGGACACACGCACACAGCGAGGGGGGACTCACGCACACACAGCGAAGGAGGGACATGCTCACGCACACAGCGAGGGGGGGACACACGCACGCACGCAGCGAGGGGATGGGACAACGCACACAGCGAGGGGGGACACGCACGCACACAGCGAGGGGGGTGACTCACGCACTCAGCGGGGGGGGGGGACTCACGCACACAGCGAGGGGGGGGACTCACGCACACAGCGAGGGGGGGGACTCACGCACACAGCGAGGGGGGGGGACTCACGCACACAGCGAGGGGGGGGACTCACGCACACAGCGAGGGGGGGACTCACGCACACAGCGAGGGGGGGGGAAACACGCACACACAGCGAAGGAGGGACACGCTCACGCACACACCGAGGGGGACACACACGCACACAGCGAGGGGGGGACTCACGCACACAGCGAGGGGGGGGACTCACGCACACAGCGAAGGAGGGACTCACGCACACAGCGAAGGAGGGTCACGCTCACACACACAGCGAGGGGGGACACACGCACACAGTGAGGGTTGGACTCAGGTACACAGCGAGGGGGGGGACTCACGCACACAGCGAGGGGGGGACACATGCACGCACACAGCGAGGGGGGGGACACACGCACACAGCGAGGGGTGGGACACACGCACACAGCGAGGGGGGGGCACACGCACACAGCGAGGGGGGGACACACGCACACAGCGAGGGGGGGACTCACGCACACAGCGAGGGGGGGGACACACGCACACAGCGAGGGGGGGGACACACGCACACAGCGAGGGGGGGACACGCACACACAGCGAAGGAGGGATACGCGAACGCACACAGCGAGGGGGGACTCACGCACACAGCGAGGGGGGGACACACGCACACAGCGTGGGGGGGACACACGCACACAGCGTGGGGGGGACACACGCACACAGCGTGGGGGGGACACACGCACACAGCGTGGGGGGGACACACGCACACAGCGAGGGGGGGACACACGCACACAGCGAGGGGGGACTCACGCACACAGCGAGGGGGGGACACACGCACACAGCGAGGGGGGGGACTCACGCACACAGCGAGGGGGTGACTCACGTACACAGCGAGGGGGGGGGACACATGCACACAGCGAGGGGGGGACACACGCACACAGCGAGGGGGGGACACACGCACACAGCGTGGGGGGGACTCACGCACACAAAGAGGGGGGGACACACGCATACAGCGAGGGGGTGACTCACGCACACAGCGTGGGGGGGGACACACGCACACAGCGAGGGGGGGACGCACGCACACAGCGAGGGGGGGACACACGCACACAGCGAGGGGGTGACTCACGCACACAGCGATGGGGGGGGACTCACGCACACAGCGAGGGGGGGACACACGCACACAGCGAGGGGGTGACTCACGCACACAGAGAGGGGGGGACACACGCATACAGCGAGGGGGTGACTCACGCACACAGCGAGGGGGGGGGACACACGCACACAGCGAGGGGGGGACACACGCACACAGCGAGGGGGGGACACACGCACACAGCGAGGGGGGGACTCACGCACACAGCGAGGGGGGACTCACGCACACACAGCGAAGGAGGGACATGCTCACGCACACAGCGAGGGGGGACTCACGCACACACAGCGAAGGAGGGACATGCTCACGCACACAGCGAGGGGATGGGACAACGCACACAGCGAGGGGGGACACGCACGCACACAGCGAGGGGGGTGACTCACGCACTCAGCGGGGGGGGGACTCACGCACACAGCGAGGGGGGGACTCACGCACACAGCGGGGGGGGGGACTCACGCACAAAGCGGGGGGGGGACTCACGCACACAGCGAGCGGGGGGGACTCGCACACAGCGAAGGAGGGACATGCTCACGCACACAGCGAGTGGGGGACACACGCACACAGCGAGGGGGGGACACACGCACACAGCGAGGGGGGGACACACGCACACAGCGAGGGGGGGACACACGCACACAGCGAGGGGGGGACACACGCACACAGCGAGGGGGGGACACACGCACACAGCGAGGGGGGACACACACGCACACAGCGAGGGGGGGACACACGCACACAGCGAGGGGGGGACACACGCACACAGCGAGGGGGGGACACACGCACACAGCGAGGGGGGACACACGCACACAGCGAGGGGGGGACACACGCACACAGCGAGGGGGGGAACACACGCACACAGCGAGGGGGGGTACTCACGCACACAGCGAGGGGGGGTACTCACGCAAACAGCGAGGGGGGGTACTCACGCACACAGCGAAGGAGGGACTCACGCACACAGCGAGGGGTGGGACTCACGCACACAGCGAACGGGGTGACTCACGCACACAGTGAGGGGGGACTCACGCACACAGCAAAGGGGGGGGGCACACGAACACACAGCGAAGGAGGGACGCGCTCATGCACACACCGAGGGGGGGACACGTTCACACACAGCGAGGGGGGGACACGCACACAGCGAGGGGGGGACACGCACACAGCGAGGGGGGGACTCACGCACACAGCGTGGGGGGGACACACGCACACAGCGTGGGGGGGGACACACGCACACAGCGTGGGGGGGACACACGCAGACAGCGTGGGGGGGACGCACGCACACAGCGTGGGGGGGACGCACGCACACAGCGTGGGGGGGACGCACGCACACAGCGAGGGGGTGACTCACGCACACAGCGAGGGGGTGACTCTCGCACACAGCGAGGGGGGGGACACACGCACACAGCGAGGGGGGGACACACGCACACAGCGAGGGGGGGACACACGCACACAGCGAGGGGGGGACACACGCACACAGCGAGGGGGGGACACACGCACACAGCGAGGGGGGGACACACGCACACAGCGAGGGGGGGACACACGCACACAGCGAGGGGGGGACACACGCACACAGTGAGGGGGGGACACACGCACACAGCGAGGGGGGGACACACGCACACAGCGAGGGGGGGACACACGCACACAGCGAGGGGGGGACTCACACACACAGCAAGGGGGGACTCACGCACACACAACGAAGGAGGGACATGCTCACGCAAACAGCGAGGGGGGGACACACGCACGCACACAGCGAGGGGGGTGACCCACGCACACAGCGGGGGGGGGACTCACGCACACAGCGAGGGGGGGGGACTCACGCACACAGCGGGGGGGGGGACTCACGCACACAGCGAGGGGGGGGACTCACGCACACAGCGAGGGGGGGGACTCGCACACAGCGAAGGAGGGACATGCTCACGCACACAGCGAGGGGGGGACACACACACACAGCGAGGGGGGGGACTCGCACACAGCGAGGGGGGGACTCACGCACACAGCATGGGAGGGGACTCACACACAGCGAGGGGGGGGAATCACGCACACAGCGAAGGGGGGACTCATGCACACAGCGAACGGGGGGACACGCTCACGCACACAGCGAGGGGGGGACTCACGCACACAGCGACGGGGGGACTCACACACACAGCAAGGGGGGGAAACACGCACACACAGCGAAGGAGGGACACGCACACAGCGAGGGGGGGGGCTCACGCACACAGCGAGGGGGGGGGGACACGCACACAGCGAGGGGGGGACACACGCACACAGCGAGGGGGGGACACACGCACACAGCGAGGGGGGGGGACACACGCACACAGCGAGGGGGGGACACACGCACACAGCGAGGGGGGGACACCCGCACGCAGCGAGGGGGGGACACACGCACACAGCGAGGGGGGGGGCTCACGCACACAGCGAGGGGGGGGGGACACGCACACAGCGAGGGGGGGACACACGCACACAGCGAGGGGGGGACACACGCACACAGCGAGGGGGGGGACACACGCACACAGCGAGGGGGGGACACACGCACACAGCGAGGGGGGGACACCCGCACGCAGCGAGGGGGGACACAGGCACACACATCGAAGGAGGGACACACTCACGCACACACCGAGGGGGGGACTCACGCACACAGCGAGGGGGGGGACTCACGCACACAGCGAGGGGGGGGACTCACGCACACAGCGAGGGGGGGGGACTCACGCACACAGCGAGGGGGGGGACTCACGCACACAGCGAGGGGGGGGACTCACGCACACTGCGAGGGGGGGGACTCACGCACACTGCGAGGGGGGGGACTCACGCACACTGCGATGGGGGGGACTCACGCACACAGCGAGGGGGGGGGACTCACGCACACAGCGAGGGGGGGGACTCACGCACACAGCGAGGGGGGGGACTCACGCACACAGCGAGGGGGGGGACTCACGCACACAGCGAGGGGGGGGACTCACGCACACAGCGAGGGGGGGACTCACGCACACAGCGAGGGGGGGACACACGCACACAGCGAGGGGGGACACACACGCACACACAGCGAAGGAGAGACACGATCACGCACACACCGAGGGGGGGGCACACGCACACAGCGAGGGGGTGACTCACGCACACAGCGAGGGGGGGGACTCACGCACACAGCGAAGGAGGGACTCACGCATACAGCGAAGGAGGGACTCACGCACACATCGAAGGAGGGACACGCTCACACACACAGCGAGGGGGGGACACAAGCACACAGCGAGGGGGTGACTCACGCACACGGCGAGGGGGGGACACACGCACACAGCGAGGGGGTGACTCACGCACACAGCGAGGGGGGGGACACACGCACACAGCAAGGGGGAGACACACGCACACAGCGAGGGGGGGACACACGCACACAGCGAGGGGGGGACACACGCACACAGCGAGGGGGGGACTCACACACACAGCGAGGGGGGACTCACGCACACACAGCGAAGGAGGGACATGCTCACGCACACAGCGAGGGGGGGACACACGCACACAGCGAGGGGGGTGACTCACGCACACAGCGAGGGGGGGGACTCACGCACACAGCGAGGGGGGGACTCACGCACACAGCGAGGGGGGGACTCACGCACACAGCGAGGGGGGGGACTCACGCACACAGCGAGGGGGGGACTCACGCACACAGCGAGGGGGGGACTCACGCACACAGCGAGGGGGGGGGACTCACGCACACAGCGAGGGAGGGGACTCACGCACACAGCGAGGGGGGGACTCACGCACACAGCGAGAGGGGGGACACACGCACACACAGCGAAGGAGGGACACGCTCACGCACACACCGAGGGGGACACACACGCACACAGCGAGGGGGGGACTCACGCACACAGCGAGGGGGGGGACTCACGCACACAGCGAAGGAGGGACTCACGCACACAGCGAAGGAGGGACACGCTCACACACACAGCGAGGGGGGACACACGCACACAGTGAGGGTTGGACTCAGGTACACAGCGAGGGGGGGGACTCACGCACACAGCGAGGGGGGGACACATGCACGCACACAGCGAGGGGGGGGACACACGCACACAGCGAGGGGGGGGACACACGCACACAGCGAGGGGGGGGGGCACACGCACACAGCGAGGGGGGGACACACGCACACAGCGAGGGGGGGACTCACGCACACAGCGAGGGGGGGGGACACACGCACACAGCGAGGGGGGGGACACACGCACACAGCGAGGGGGGGACACGCACACACAGCGAAGGAGGGATACGCGAACGCACAAAGCGAGGGGGGACTCACGCACACAGCGAGGGGGGGACACACGCACACAGCGTGGGGGGGACACACGCACACAGCGTGGGGGGGACACACGCACACAGCGTGGGGGGGACACACGCACACAGCGTGGGGGGGACACACGCACACAGCGTGGGGGGGACACACGCACACAGCATGGGGGGGGACACACGCACACAGCGAGGGGGGGCACACGCACACAGAGAGGGGGGGGATACACGCACACAGCGAGGGGGTGACTCACGCACACAGCGAGGGGGGGGACACATGCACACAGCGAGGGGGGGACACACGCACACAGCGAGGGGGGGACACACGCACACAGCGTGGGGGGGACTCACGCACACAGAGAGGGGGGGGACACACGCATACAGCGAGGGGGTGACTCACGCACACAGCGTGGGGGGGGGACACACGCACACAGCGAGGGGGGGACGCACGCACACAGCGAGGGGGGGACACACGCACACATCGAGCGGGTGACTCACGCACACAGCGAGGGGGGGGGACACATGCACACAGCGAGGGGGGGACACACGCACACAGCGAGGGGGGGACACACGCACACAGCGAGGGGGTGACTCACGCACACAGAGAGGGGGGGACACACGCATACAGCGAGGGGGTGACTCACGCACACAGCGAGGGGGGGGACACACGCACACAGCGAGGGGGGGACACACGCACACAGCGAGGGGGGGACACACGCACACAGCGGGGGGGGGACACACGCACACAGAGAGGGGGGGACACACGCATACAGCGAGGGGGTGACTCACGCACACAGCGAGGGGGGGGACACACGCACACAGCGAGGGGGGGACACACGCACACAGCGAGGGGGGACACACGCACACAGCGAGGGGGGGACTCACGCACACAGCGAGGGGGGACTCACGCACACACAGCGAAGGAGGGACATGCTCACGCACACAGCGAGGGGTGACTCACGCACACACAGCGAAGGAGGGACATGCTCACGCACACAGCGAGGGGATGGGACAACGCACACAGCGAGGGGGGACACGCACGCACACAGCGAGGGGGGTGACTCACGCACTCAGCGGGGGGGGGACTCACGCACACAGCGGGGGGGGGGACTCACGCACAAAGCGGGGGGGGGACTCACGCACACAGCGAGGGGGACACACACGCACACAGCGAGCGGGGGGACTCACGCACACAGCGAGTGGGGGGACTCGCACACAGCGAAGGAGGGACATGCTCACGCACACAGCGAGTGGGGGACACACGCACACAGCGAGGGGGACACACGCACACAGCGAGGGGGGGACACACGCACACAGCGAGGGGGGGACACACGCACACAGCGAGGGGGGGACACACGCACACAGCGAGGGGGGGACACACGCACACAGCGAGGGGGGGACACACGCACACAGCGAGGGGGGGACTCACGCACACAGCGAGGGGGGACTCACGCACACACAGCGATGGAGGGACATGCTCACGCACACAGCGAGGGGATGGGACTACGCACACAGCAAGGGGGGACACGCACGCACACAGCGAGGGGGGTGACTCACGCACACAGCGAGGGGGGGTACTCACGCACACAGCGAGGGGGGGTACTCACGCACACAGCGAGGGGGGGGGGACTCACGCACACAGCGAGGGGGGGGACTCACGCACACAGCGAGGGGGGGGACTCACGCACACAGCGAGGGGGGGGACTCACGCACACAGCGAGGGGGGGGACTCACGCACACAGCGAAGGAGGGACTCACGCACACAGCGAAGGAGGGACACGCTCACACACACAGCGAGGGGGGACTCACGCACACAGCGAGGGGGGGGACACACGCACACAGCGAGGGGGGGACTCACGCACACAGCGAGGGGGGGGGACACACGCACACAGCGAGGGGGGACACACACGCACGCACACAGCGAGGGTGGGGACTCACGCACACAGCGAGGGGGGACACATACACACACAGCGAGGGGGGTGACTCACGCACACAGCGAGGGGGGGACTCACGCACACAGCGAGGGTGGGGACACACGCACACAGCGTGGGGGGGACACACGCACACAGCGTGGGGGGGACACACGCACACAGCGTGGGGGGGATACACGCACACAGCGTGGGGGGGACACACGCACACAGCGTGGGGGGGACACACGCACACAGCGTGGGGGGGACACACGCACACAGCGTGGGGGGGACACACGCACACAGCGTGGGGGGGACACACGCACACAGCGTGGGGGGGACACACGCACACAGCGAGGGGGTGACACACGCACACAGCGAGGGGGTGACTCACGCACACAGCGAGGGGGGACACACGCACACAGCGAGGGGGTGACACACGCACACAGCGAGGGGGGGGACACACGCACACAGCGAGGGGGACACACACGCACACAGCGAGGGGGGGACACGCACACAGCGAGGGGGGGACACGCACACAGCGAGGGGGGGACACACGCACACAGCGAGGGGGGGACACACGCACGCACACAGCGAGGGTGGGGACTCACGCACACAGCGAGGGTGGGGACTCACGCACACAGCGAGGGGGGGTGACTCACGCACACAGCGAGGGGGGGGACTCACGCACACAGCGAGGGTGGGGACACACGCACACAGCGAGGGGGGGGACACACACACACACAGCGAGGGGGGTGACTCACGCACACAGCGAGGGGGGGGACTCACGCACACAGCGAGGGTGGGGACACACGCACACAGCGAGGGGCGAACACACGCACACACAGCGAAGGAGGGACACGCGAACGCACACAGCGAGGGGGGGACACACGCACACAGCGAGGGGGGACTCACGCACACAGCGAGTGGGGGACACGCACACAGCGAAGTGGGGGACTCACGCACACAGCGAAGTGGGGGACTCACGCACACAGAGAGGGGGGGGACACACGAACACACAGCGATGGGGGGGGACACACGAACACACAGCGAGGGGGGGGCACACGAACACACAGCGAAGGAGGGACACGCTCATGCACACACCGAGGGGGGGACACGCTCACACACAGCGAGGGGGGGACACACTCACGCACACACCGAGGGGGAGACTCACGCACACAGCGAGGGGGGGACTCACGCACAGTGAGGGGGGGGACACACGCACACAGCGAGGGGGGGACTCACGCACACAGTGAGGGGGGGGGACTCACGCACACAGCAAAGGGGGGCCACACGAACACACAGCGAAGGAGGGACGCGCTCATGCACACACCGAGGGGGGGACACGCTCACACACAGCGAGGGGGGGACACACGCACACAGCGAGGGGGCGGACACACGCACACAGCGAGGGGGGGACTCACGCACACAGCGAGGGGGGGACACACGCACACAGCGAGGGGGGGGGCTCACGCACACAGCGAGGGGGGGCTCACGCACACAGCGGGGGGGGGGACACACGCACACAGCGAGGGGGACACACACGCACACAGCGTGGGGGGGACACACGCACACAGCGAGGGGGTGACTCACACACACAGAGAGGGGGGGGACACACGCACACAGCGAGGGGGTGACTCACGCACACAGCGAGGGAGGGGGACACACGCACACAGCGAGGGGGGGACGCACGCACACAGCGAGGGGGGACTCACGCACACACAGCGAAGGAGGGACATGCTCACGCACACAGCGAGGGGATGGGACAACGCACACAGCGAGGGGGGACACGCACGCACACAGCGAGGGGGGTGACTCACGCACTCAGCGGGGGGGGGACTCACGCACACAGCGAGAGGGGGGGACTCACGCACACAGCGGGGGGGGGGACTCACGCACACAGCGAGGGGGGGACTCACGCACACAGCGAGGGGGGGGACTCGCACACAGCGAAGGAGGGACATGCTCACGCACACAGCGAGTGGGGGACACACGCACACAGCGAGGGGGGGACACACGCACACAGCGAGGGGGGGACACACGCACACAGCGAGGGGGGGACACACGCACACAGCGAGGGGGGGAAACGCACGCACACAGCGAGGGGGGGACACACGCACACAGCGAGGGGGGGACACACGCACACAGCGAGGGGGAGACACACGCACACAGCGAGGGGGGGACACACGCACACAGCGAGGGGGGGACACACGCACACAGCGAGGGGGGGAATACACGCACACAGCGAGGGGGGGACACACGCACACAGCGAGGGGGGGTACTCACGCACACAGCGAGGGGGGGTACTCACGCACACAGCGAGGGGGGGTACTCACGCACACAGCGAGGGGGGGACACAAGCACACAGCGAGGGGGGGACTCACGCACACAGCGAGGGGGGGACACACGCACACAGCGAGGGGGGGGGCTCACGCACACAGCGAGGGGGGGCTCACGCACACAGCGAGGGGGGGGGGACACACGCACACAGCGAGGTGGGGACACACGCACACACAGCGAAGGAGAGACACGCTCACGCACACACCGAGGGGGGGACACACGCACACAGCGAGGGGGGGACTCACGCACACAGCGAGGGGGGGGACTCACGCACACAGCGAGGGGGGGGACCCACGCACACAGCGAGGGGGGGGACTCACGCACACAGCGAAGGAGGGACTCACGCACACAGCGAGGGGGGGACACGCTCACACACACAGCGAGGGGGGACACACGCACACAGTGAGGGTTGGACTCAGGTACACAGCGAGGGGGGGGACTCACGCACACAGCGAGGGGGGGACTCACGCACACAGCGAGAGATGGACAACCGCACACAGCGAGGGGGGGACTCACGCACACAGCGAGGGGGGGAGACACACGCACGCACACAGTGAGGGGGGGACACACGCACACAGCGAGGGGGACACACACGCACACAGCGAGGGGGGACACACACGCACACAGCGAGGGGGGGGACACACGCACACAGCGAGGGGGGGACACACGCACACAGCGAGGGGGGGGACACGCACGCACACAGCGAGGGTGGGGACACACGCACACAGCGAGGGGGGGGACACGCACACAGCGAGGGGGGGACACACGCACGCACACAGCGAGGGTGGGGACACACGCACACAGCGAGGGGGGGGACACACACACACACAGCGAGGGGGGTGACTCACGCACACAGCGAGGGGGGGGACACACGCACACAGCGAGTGGGGGACTCACGCACACAGCGAGGGGGGGGACACACGCACACAGCGAGGGGGGGGACACACGCACACAGCGAGGGGGGGGACACACGCACACAGCGAGGGGGGGACACACGCACACACAGCGAAGGAGGGATACGCGAACGCACACAGCGAGGGGGGACTCACGCACACAGCGAGGGGGGGACACACGCACACAGCGTGGGGGGGACACACGCACACAGCGTGGGGGGGCACACGCACACAGAGGGGGGGGGACACGCACACAGCGAGGGGGGTGACTCACGCACACAGCGAGGGGGGGGGACACACGCACACAGCGAGGGGGGGACACACGCACACAGCGAGGGGGTGACTCACGCACACAGAGAGGGGGGGGACACACGCACACAGCGAGGGGGTGACTCACGCACACAGCGAGGGAGGGGGACACACGCACACACCGAGGGGGACACACACGCACACAGCGAGGGGGACACACACGCACACAGCGAGGGGGGGGACTCACGCACACAGCGAGGGGGGACTCACGCACACACAGCGATGGAGGGACATGCTCACGCACACAGCGAGGGGATGGGACAACGCACACAGCAAGGGGGGACACGCACGCACACAGCGAGGGGGGTGACTCACGCACACAGCGAGGGGGGGTACTCACGCACACAGCGAGGGGGGGTACTCACGCACACAGCGAGGGGGGGTACTCACGCACACAGCGAGGGGGGGTACTCACGCACACAGCGAGGGGGGGGACTCACGCACACAGCGAGGGGGGGGACTCACGCACACAGCGAGGGGGGGACTCACGCACACAGCGAAGGAGGGACTCACGCACACAGCGAAGGAGGGACACGCTCACACACACAGCGAGGGGGGACTCACGCACACAGCGAGGGGGGGACACACGCACACAGCGAGGGGGGGACTCACGCACACAGCGAGGGGGGGGACACACGCACACAGCGAGGGGGGACACACACGCACGCACACAGCGAGGGTGGGGACTCACGCACACAGCGAGGGGGGACACATACACACACAGCGAGGGGGGTGACTCACGCACACAGCGAGGGGGGGACTCACGCACACAGCGAGGGTGGGGACACACGCACACAGCGTGGGGGGGGACACACGCACACAGCGTGGGGGGGACACACGCACACAGCGTGGGGGGGACACACGCACACAGCGTGGGGGGGACACACGCACACAGCGTGGGGGGGACACACGCACACAGCGTGGGGGGGACACACGCACACAGCGTGGGGGGGACACACGCACACAGCGTGGGGGGGACACACGCACACAGCGAGGGGGTGACACACGCACACAGCGAGGGGGTGACTCACGCACACAGCGAGGGGGGACACACGCACACAGCGAGGGGGTGACACACGCACACAGCGAGGGGGGGGGACACACGCACACAGCGAGGGGGGGACACACGCACACAGCGAGGGGGGGACACGCACACAGCGAGGGGGGGACACGCACACAGCGAGGGGGGGACACACGCACACAGCGAGGGGGGGACACACGCACACAGCGAGGGGGGGGACACACGCACACAGCGAGGGGGGGACTCACACACACAGCGAGGGGGGACTCACGCACACACAGCGAAGGAGGGACATGCTCACGCACACAGCGAGGGGGGGACACACGCACGCACACAGCGAGGGGATGGGACAACGCACACAGCGAGGGGGGACACGCACGCACACAGCGAGGGGGGTGACTCACGCACACGGGGGGGGGGACTCACGCACACAGCGAGGGGGGGGACACACGCACACAGCGAGGGGGGGGACTCACGCACACAGCGAGGGGGGGGACTCACGCACACAGCGAGGGGGGGGACTCACGCACACAGCGAGGGGGGGACACACGCACACAGCGAAGGAGGGACACGCTCACGCACACACCGAGGGGGACACACACGCACACAGCGAGGGGGGGACACACGCACACAGCGAAGGAGGGACACGCTCACGCACACACCGAGGGGGACACACACGCACACAGCGAGGGGGGGACTCACGCACACAGCGAGGGGGGGGACTCACGCACACAGCGAAGGAGGGACTCACGCACACAGCGAAGGAGGGACACGCTCACACACACAGCGAGGGGGGGGATTCACGCACACAGCGAGGGATGGACACACGCACACAGCGAGGGGGGGACTCACGCACACAGCGAGGGGGGGGACACACGCACACAGCGAGGGGGGACACACACGCACACAGCGAGGGTGGGGACACACGCACACAGCGGGGGGGGGACACACGCACACAGCGAGGGGGGGACACACGCACACAGCGAGGGGGGGGACACACGCACACAGCGAGGGGGGGGACACACGCACACAGCGAGGGGGGGACTCACGCACACACAGCGAAGGAGGGACATGCTCACGCACACAGCGAGGGGGGGACACACGCACGCACACAGCGAGGGGATGGGACAACGCACACAGCGAGGGGGGACACGCACGCACACAGCGAGGGGATGGGACAACGCACACAGCGAGGGGGGGACTCACGCACACACAGCGAAGGAGGGACATGCACACGCACACAGCGAGTGGGGGACACACGCACACAGCGAGGGTGGGGACTCACACACAGCGAGGGGGTGGACTCACGCACACAGCATGGGAGGGGACTCACACAGCGAGGGGGGCACACACTCACACACAGCGAGAGGGGGGACTCACGCACACAGCGAGGGGTGGACTCGCACACAGCGAGGGGGGGACTCGCGCACACAGCGAGGGGGGGACTCACGCACACAGCGAGGGGGGGGACTCACGCACACAGCGAAGGGGGCACACGAACACACAGCGAAGGAGGGACGCGCTCATGCACACACCGAGGGGGGGACACGCTCACACACAGCGAGGGGGGGACACACGCACACAGTGAGGGGGGGACACGCATACAGCGAGGGGGGGACACACGCACACAGCGAGGGGGGGACACGCACGCACACAGCGAGGGGGGGACACACGCACACAGTGAGGGGGGGACACGCACGCACACAGCGAGGGGGACACACACGCACACAGCGAGGGGGGGTACTCACGCACACAGCGAGCGGGGGTACTCATGCACACAGCGAGGGGGGGTACTCACGCACACAGCGAGGGGGGGTACTCACGCACACAGCGAGGGGGGGTACTCACGCACACAGCGAGGAGGGGGACTCACGCACACAGTGAGGGGGGGACTCATGCACACAGCGAGGGGGGGTACTCACGCACACAGCGAGGGGGGGGACTCACGCACACAGTTAGGGGGGGGACTCACGCACACAGCAAAGGGGGACACACACGCACACAGCGAAGTGGGGGACTCACGCACACAGCGAAGTGGGGGACTCACGCACACAGAGAGGGGGGGGACACACGAACACACAGCGATGGGGGGGGACACACGAACACACAGCGAGGGGGGGGCACACGAACACACAGCGAAGGAGGGACACGCTCATGCACACACCGAGGGGGGACACGCTCACACACAGCGAGGGGGGGACACACTCACGCACACACCGAGGGGGAGACTCACGCACAGTGAGGGGGGGGGACACACGCACACAGCGAGGGGGGGACTCGCACACAGCGAGGGGGGGACTCACGCACACAGTGAGGGGTGGGACTCACGCACACAGCGAACGGGGTGACTCACGCACAGTGAGGGGGGGGACTCACGCACACAGCAAAGGGGGGGCACACGAACACACAGCGAAGGAGGGACGCGCTCATGCACACACCGAGGGGGGGACACGCTCACACACAGCGAGGGGGGGACACACGCACACAGTGAGGGGGGGACACGCATACAGCGAGGGGGGGACACACGCACACAGCGAGGGGGGGACACGCACGCACACAGCGAGGGGGGGACACACGCACACAGTGAGGGGGGGACACGCACGCACACAGCGAGGGGGACACACACGCACACAGCGAGGGGGGGTACTCACGCACACAGCGAGCGGGGGTACTCACGCACACAGCGAGGGGGGGTACTCACGCACACAGCGAGGTGGGGACACACGCACACACAGCGAAGGAGAGACACGCTCACGCACACACCGAGGGGGGGACACACGCACACAGCGAGGGGGGGACTCACGCACACAGCGAGGGGGGGGACTCACGCACACAGCGAGGGGGGGACACACGCACACAGCGAGGGGGGGACACGCACGCACACAGCGAGGGGGGGACACACGCACACAGTGAGGGGGGGTACTCACGCACACAGCGAGGGGGGGTACTCACGCACACAGCGAGGGGGGGGACTCACGCACACAGCGAGGGGGGGACTCATGCACACAGCGAGGGGGGGTACTCACGCACACAGCGAGGGGGGGGACTCACGCACACAGTTAGGGGGGGGACTCACGCACACAGCAAAGGGGGACACACACGCACACAGCGAAGTGGGGGACTCACGCACACAGCGAAGTGGGGGACTCACGCACACAGAGAGGGGGGGGACACACGAACACACAGCGATGGGGGGGGGACACACGAACACACAGCGAGGGGGGGGCACACGAACACACAGCGAAGGAGGGACACGCTCATGCACACACAGAGGGGGGGACACGCTCACACACAGCGAGGGGGGGACACACTCACGCACACACCGAGGGGGAGACTCACGCACACAGCGAGGGGGGGACTCACGCACAGTGAGGGGGGGGACACACGCACACAGCGAGGGGGGGACTCACGCACACAGTGAGGGGGGGGGACTCACGCACACAGCAAAGGGGGGGCACACGAACACACAGCGAAGGAGGGACGCGCTCATGCACACACCGAGGGGGGGACACGCTCACACACAGCGAGGGGGGGACACACGCACACAGCGAGGGGGCGGACACACGCACACAGCGAGGGGGGGACACACGCACACAGCGAGGGGGGGACACGCACACAGCGAGGGGGGGACACGCACGCACACAGCGAGGGGGGGTACTCACGCACACAGCGAGGGGGGGTACTCACGCACACAGCGAGGGGGGGTACTCACGCACACAGCGAGGGGGGTACTCACGCACACAGCGAGGGGGGGGACTAACGCACACAGCGAGGGGGGGGACTCACGCACACAGCGAGGGGGGACTCACGCACACAGCAAAGGGTGGGACTCACACACACAGCGAACGGGGGGACTCACGCACACAGCGAAGGAGGGGACTCACGCACACAGCGAAGGGGGGGACTCACGCACACAGCGAAGGGGGGGACTCACGCACACAACGAAGGGGACACACACACAGCGAAGGAGGGACACGCTCACGCACACAGTTAGGGGGGGGACTCACGCACACAGCAAAGGGGGACACACACGCACACAGCGAAGTGGGGGACTCACGCACACAGCGAAGTGGGGGACTCACGCACACAGAGAGGGGGGGGCACACGAACACACAGCGAAGGAGGGACACGCTCACACACAGCGAGGGGGGGACACACGCACGCACACAGCGAGGGGGGGACACGCACGCACACAGCGAGGGGGGGACACGAACGCACACAGCGAGGGGGGGACACACGCACACAGCGAGGGGGGGGACTCACGCACACAGCAAAGGGGGACACACACGCACACAGCGAAGTGGGGGACTCACGCACACAGCGAAGTGGGGGACTCACGCACACAGAGAGGGGGGGGGACACACGAACACACAGCGATGGGGGGGACACACGAACACACAGCGAGGGGGGGGCACACGAACACACAGCGAAGGAGGGACACGCTCATGCACACACCGAGGGGGGGACACGCTCACACACAGCGAGGGGGGGACACACTCACGCACACACCGAGGGGGAGACTCACGCACACAGCGAGGGGGGGACTCACGCACAGTGAGGGGGGACACACACGCACACAGCGAGGGGGGGACTCACGCACACAGTGAGGGGGGGGGACTCACGCACACAGCAAAGGGGGCCACACGAACACACAGCGAAGGAGGGACGCGCTCATGCACACACAGAGGGGGGGACACGTTCACACACAGCGAGGGGGGGACACACGCACGCACACAGCGAGGGGGGGACTCACGCACACAGCGAGGGGGGGTCACGCACACAGCGAGGGGGACACACACGCACACAGCGAGGGGGGGACACGCACGCACACAGCGAGGGGGGGTACTCACGCACACAGCGAGGGGGGGTACTCACGCACACAGCGAGGGGGGGTACTCACGCACACAGCGAGGGGGGGTACTCACGCACACAGCGAGGGGGGGTACTCACGCACACAGCGAGGGGGGGTACTCACGCACACAGTGAGAGGGGGACACACGCACACAGTGAGGGGGGAACACGCTCATGCACACAGCGAGGGGTGGTCTCACGCACACACAACGAAGGAGGGATACGCTCATGCACACAGCGAGGGGGGGGGACTAACGCACACAGCGAGGGGGGGGACTCACGCACACAGCAAGGGGGGACTCACGCACACAGCGAGGGGGGACTCACGCACACAGCGAAGGAGGGGACTCACGCACACAGCGAAGGGGGGGACTCACGCACACAGCGAAGGGGGGGACTCACGCACACAGCGAAGGGGACACACACACAGCGAAGGAGGGACACGCTCACGCACACAGTTAGGGGGGGGACTCACGCACACAGCAAAGGGGGACACACACGCACACAGCGAAGTGGGGGACTCACGCACACAGCGAAGTGGGGGACTCACGCACACAGAGAAGGGGGGGACACACGAACACACAGCGAGGGGGAGGGACACACAAACACACAGCGAGGGGGGGGCACACGAACACACAGCGAAGGAGGGACACGCTCATGCACACACCGAGGGGGGGACACGCACGCACACAGCGAGGGGGGGACACACGCACGCACACAGCGAGGGGGGGACACACGCACACAGCGAGGGGGGGACTCACACACACAGCGAGGGGGGACTCACGCACACACAGCGAAGGAGGGACATGCTCACGCACACAGCGAGGGGGGGACACACGCACGCACACAGCGAGGGGATGGGACAACGCACACAGCGAGGGGGGAAACGCACGCACACAGCGAGGGGGGGGACTCACGCACACAGCGAGGGGGGGGACTCACGCACACAGCGAGGGGGGGGACTCACGCACACAGCGAGGGGGGGGGACTCACGCACACAGCGAGGGGGGGACACACGCACACAGCGAAGGAGGGACACGCTCACGCACACACCGAGGGGGACACACACGCACACAGCGAGGGGGGGACTCACGCACACAGCGAGGGGGGGGACTCACGCACACAGCGAAGGAGGGACTCACGCACACAGCGAGGGGGGGACACACGCACACAGCGAAGGAGGGACACGCTCACACACACAGCGAGGGGGGACACATGCACACAGTGAGGGTTGGACTCAGGTACACAGCGAGGGGGGGGACTCACGCACACAGCGAGGGATGGACACACGCACACAGCGAGGGGGGGACTCACGCACACAGCGAGGGGGGGGACATACGCACACAGCGAGGGGGGGGACACACGCACACAGCGAGGGGGGGGACACACGCACACAGCGAGGGGGGGGGACACACGCACACAGCGAGGGGGGGGACACACGCACACAGCGAGGGGGGACACACACGCACACAGCGAGGGGGGGACACACGCACACAGCGAGGGGGGGGACACACGCACACAGCGAGGGGGGGGACACACGCACACAGCGAGGGGGGGACAAACGCACACACAGCGAAGGAGGGACACGCGAACGCACACAGCGAGGGGGGACACACGCACACAGTGAGGGTTGGACTCAGGTACACAGCGAGGGGGGGGACTCACGCACACAGCGAGGGGGGGGACACACGCACACAGCGAGGGGGGGGGACACACGCACACAGCGAGGGGGGGGACACACGCACACAGCGAGGGGGGGGACACACGCACACAGCGAGGGGGGGACACACGCACACAGCGAGGGGGGGACACACGCACACAGCGAGGGGGGGACACACGCACACAGCGAGGGGGGGACACAAGCACACAGCGAGGGAGGGGACTCACGCACACAGCGAGGGGGGACTCACGCACACACAGCGAAGGAGGGACATGCTCACGCACACAGCGAGGGGGGGACACACGCACGCACACAGCGAGGGGATGGGACAACGCACACAGCGAGGGGGGGGACTCACGCACACAGCGAGGGGGGGGACTCACGCACACAGCGAGGGGGGGGACTCACGCACACAGCGAGGGGGGGGACTCGCACACAGCGAAGGAGGGACATGCTCACGCACACAGCGAGTGGGGGACACACGCACACAGCGAGGGGGGGGACTCGCACACAGCGAGGGGGGGACACACTCACACAGCGAGGGGTGGACTCGCACACAGCGAGGGGGGGGACTCGCGCACACAGCGAGGGGGGGACTCGCGCACAGCGAGAGGGGGGACTCACGCACACAGCGAGGGGTGGACTCGCACACAGCGAGGGGTGGACTCGCGCACACAGCGAGGGGGGGACTCGCGCACACAGCGAGGGGGGGGGACTCACGCACACAGCGAAGGGGGGGACTCACGCACACAGCGAAGGGGGGAGTCACGCACACAGCGAGGGGTGGGACTCACGCACACAGCGAAACGGGGTGACTCACGCACAGTGAGGGGGGGGACTCACGCACACAGCAAAGGGGGGGCACACGAACACACAGCGAAGGAGGGACGCGCTCATGCACACAACGAGGGGGGGACACGCTCACACACAGCGAGGTGGGGACACACGCACACAGTGAGGGGGGGACACGCACGCACACAGCGAGGGGGGGACACACGCACACAGCGAGGGGGGGACACGCATACAGCGAGGGGGGGACACACGCACACAGCGAGGGGGGGACACGCACGCACACAGCGAGGGGGGGACACACGCACACAGTGAGGGGGGGACACGCAGGCACACAGCGAGGGGGGGGACACACGCACACAGCGAGGGGGGGTACTCACGCACACAGCGAGGGGGGGTACTCACGCACACAGCGAGGGGGGGGTACTCACGCACACAGCGAGGGGGGGGACTCACGCACACAGCGAGGGGGGGGACTCACGCACACAGCGAGGGGGGGGACTCACGCACACAGCGAGGGGGGGGACTCACGCACACAGCGAAGGAGGCACACGCTCACACACACAGCGAGGGGGGACTCACACACACAGCGAGGGGGGGGACACACGCACACAGCGAGGGGGGGACACACGCACACAGCGAGGGGGGGACTCACGCACACAGCGAGGGGGGGGACACACGCACACAGCGAGGGGGGACACACGCACGCACACAGCGAGGGTGGGGACTCACGCACACAGCGAGGGGGGACACATACACACACAGCGAGGGGGGTGACTCACGCACACAGCGAGGGGGGGGGACTCACGCACACAGCGAGGGTGGGGACACACGCACACAGCGAGGGGGGAACACACGCACACACAGCGAAGGAGGGACACGCACACAGCGAGGGGTGGACTCACGCACACAGCGAGGGGGTGACTCACGCACACAGCGAGGGGGGACACACGCACACAGCGAGGGGGTGACACACGCACACAGCGAGGGGGGGGACACACGCACACAGCGAGGGGGGGGACACACGCACACAGCGAGGGGGGGACTCACACACACAGCGAGGGGGGACTCACGCACACACAGCGAAGGAGGGACATGCTCACGCACACAGCGAGGGGGGGACACACGCACGCACACAGCGAGGGGATGGGACAACGCACACAGCGAGGGGGGACACGCACGCACACAGCGAGGGGGGTGACTCACGCACACGGGGGGGGGGGACTCACGCACACAGCGAGGGGGGACACACGCACACAGCGAGGGGGTGACACACGCACACAGCGAGGGGGGGGACACACGCACACAGCGAGGGGGGGACACACGCACACAGCGAGGGGGGGACTCACACACACAGCGAGGGGGGACTCACGCACACACAGCGAAGGAGGGACATGCTCACGCACACAGCGAGGGGGGGACACACGCACGCACACAGCGAGGGGATGGGACAACGCACACAGCGAGGGGGGACACGCACGCACACAGCGAGGGGTGGACTCACGCACACAGCGAGGGGGTGACTCACGCACACAGCGAGGGGGGACACACGCACACAGCGAGGGGGTGACACACGCACACAGCGAGGGGGGGGACACACGCACACAGCGAGGGGGGGACTCACACACACAGCGAGGGGGGACTCACGCACACACAGCGAAGGAGGGACATGCTCACGCACACAGCGAGGGGGGGACACACGCACGCACACAGCGAGGGGATGGGACAACGCACACAGCGAGGGGGGACACGCACGCACACAGCGAGGGGGGTGACTCACGCACACGGGGGGGGGGGACTCACGCACACAGCGAGGGGGGGATCAAGCACACAGCGAGGGGGGGGACTCACGCACACAGCGAGGGGGGTGACTCACGCACACAGCGAGGGGGGGGACTCACGCACACAGCGAGGGGGGGGACTCACGCACACAGCGAGGGGGGGGACTCACGCACACAGCGAGGGGGGGGACTCACGCACACAGCGAGGGGGGGGACTCACGCACACAGCGAGGGGGGGACACGCTCACGCACACACCGAGGGGGACACACACGCACACATCGAGGGGGGGACTCACGCACACAGCGAGGGGGGGGACTCACGCACACAGCGAAGGAGGGACACGCTCACACACACAGCGAGGGGGGACACACGCACACAGTGAGGGTTGGACTCAGGTACACAGCGAGGGGGGGGACACACGCACACAGCGAGGGGGGACTCACGCACACAGCGAGGGGGGTCTCACACACAGTGAGGGGGGGGACACACGCACACACAGCGAAGGAGGGACACGCGAACGCACACAGCGAGGGGGGACACACGCACACAGTGAGGGTTGGACTCAGGTACACAGCGAGAGGGGGGACTCACGCACACAGCGAGGGATGGACACACGCACACAGCGAGGGGGGGGGACACACGCACACAGCGAGGGGGGGACACACACGCACACAGCGAGGGGGGGACACGCTCACACACAGCGAGGGGGGGACACACGCACACAGCGAGGGGGGGACACACGCACACAGCGAGGGGGGGACACACGCACACAGCGAGGGGGGGACACACGCACACAGCGAGGGGGGGACACACGCACACAGCGAGGGGTGACACACGCACACAGCGAGGGGGGGACTCACGCACACAGCGAGGGGGGACTCGCACACACAGCGAAGGAGGGACATGCTCACGCACACAGCGAGGGGGGGACACACGCACGCACACAGCGAGGGGATGGGACAACGCACACAGCGAGGGGGGACACGCACGCACACAGCGAGGGGATGGGACAACGCACACAGCGAGGGGGGGGACTCACGCACACAGCGAGGGGGGGGACTCGCACACAGAGCGAAGGAGGGACACGCTCACGCACACAGCGAGGGGGGGGACTCACGCACACACCGAGGGGGAGACTCATGCACACAGCGAGGGGGGGGACACACGCACACAGCGAGGGGGGGGAAACGCACACAGCGAGGGGGGGGACACGCACACAGTGAGGGGGGGACACGCACACACAGCGAAGGAGGGACACACTCACGCACACACCGAGGGGGAGACTCACGCACACAGCGAGGGGGGGACTCACGCACACAGCGAGGGGGGATCTCACACACAGTGAGGGGGGGGACACACGCACACACAGCGAAGGAGGGACACGCGAACGCACACAGCGAGGGGGGACACACGCACACAGTGAGGGTTGGACTCAGGTACACAGCGAGGGGGGGGACTCACGCACACAGCGAGGGATGGACACACGCACACAGCGAGGGGGGGGACACACGCACACAGCGAGGGGTGGGACTCACGCACACAGCGAACGGGGTGACTCACGCACACAGTGAGGGGGGGGACTCACGCACACACCAAAGGGGGGGCACACGAACACACAGCGAAGGAGGGACGCGCTCATGCACACACCGAGGGGGGGACACGCTCACACACAGCGAGGGGGGGGACACACGCACACAGTGAGGGGGGGACACGCACGCACACAGCGAGGGGGGGACACACGCACACAGCGAGGGGGGGACACGCACACAGCGAGGGGGGGACACACGCACACAGCGAGGGAGGGACACGCACGCACACAGCGAGGGGGGTACTCACGCACACTGCGAGGGGGGGTACTCACGCACACTGCGAGGGGGGGACACACGCACACAGCGAGGGGGGGGACACGGACATGCACACAGCGAGGGGTGGTCTCACGCACACACAACGAAGGAGGGATACGCTCATGCACACAGCGAGGGGGGGGACTAACGCACACAGCGAAGGGGGGGACTCACGCACACAGCGAAGGGGGGGACTCACGCACACAGTGAGGGGGACACACACACACAGCGAAGGAGGGACACGCTCACGCACACAGTTGGGGGGGGACTCACGCACACAGCATAGGGGGGGGACTCACGCACACAGCAAAGGGGGGGACACACGCACACAGCGAAGTGGGGGACTCGCACACAGCGAAGTGGGAGACTCACGCACACAGAGAGGGGGGGGACACACGAACACACAGCGAAGGAGGGACACGCTCATGCACACACCGAGGGGGGGACACGCTCACACACAGCGAGGGGGGGACACACGCACGCACACAGCGAGGGGGGGTCTCACGCAGACACAACGAAGGAGGGATACGCTCATGCACACAGCGAGGGGGGGACTAACGCACACAGCGAGGGGGGGGACTCACGCACACAGCGAGGGGGGACTCACGCACACAGCGAGGGGGGGACTCACGCACACAGCAAAGGGTGGGACTCACACACACAGCGAACGGGGGGACTCACGCACACAGCGAAGGGGGGGACTAATGCACACAGCGAAGTGGGAGACTCACGCACACAGAGAGGGGGGGGACACACGCACACAGCGAGGGGGGACACACGAACACACAGCGAGGGGGACACACGAACACACAGCGAAGGAGGGACACGCTCATGCACACACCGAGGGGGGGACACGCTCACACACAGCGAGGGGGGGACACACGCACGCACACAGCGAGGGGGTTCTCACGCACACACAACGAAGGAGGGATACGCTCATGCACACAGCGAGGGGGGGGGACTAACGCACACAGCGAGGGGGGGGACTCACGCACACAGCGAAGGGGGGGACTCACGCACACAGCGAAGGGGGGGACTCACGCACACAGCGAAGGGGGGGACTCACGCACACAGCGAAGGGGGGGACTCACGCACACAGCAAAGGGGAACACACACGCACACAGCGAAGTGGGGGACTCACGCACACAGCGAAGTGGGGGACTCACGCACACAGAGAGGGGGGGGACACACGAACACACAGCGAGGGGGGGGACACACGAACACACAGCGAGGGGGGGGCACACGAACACACAGCGAAGGAGGGACACGCTCATGCACACACCGAGGGGGGGACACGCTCACACACAGCGAGGGGGGGACACACGCACGCACACAGCGAGGGGGGGACACACGCACACAGCGAGGGGGGGACACGCACGCACACAGCGAGGGGGGGACACGAACGCACACAGCGAGGGGGGGACACACGCACACAGCGAGGGGGGGACTCACGCACACAGCGACGGGGGGTACTCACGCACACAGTGAGAGGGGGACTCACGCACACAGCGAGGGGGGACTCACGCACACAGCGAGGGGGGGGGACACACGCACACAGCGAGGGGGCGGACACACGCACACAGCGAGGGGGCGGACACACGCACACAGCGAGGGGGGTCTCACGCACATACACCGAAGGAGGGACACGCTCATGCACACAGCGGAGGGGGAACTCACGCACACAGCGAGGGGGGGAATCACGCACACAGCGAGGGGTGGGACTCACGCACACAGCGAGGGGGGGACACACGCACACAGCGAGGGGGACACACACGCACACAGCGAGGGGGGGACACACGCACACAGCGAGGGGGGGGACTCATGCACACAGCGAGGGGGGGGACTCATGCACACAGCGAGGGGGGGGACACACGAACACACAGCGAGGGGGGGGCACACGAACACACAGCGAAGGAGGGACACGCTCATGCACACACCGAGGGGGGGACACGCTCACACACAGCGAGGGGGGGACACACGCACGCACACAGCGAGGGGGGGACTCACGCACACAGCGAGGGGGGGTACTCACGCACACAGTGAGAGGGGGACACGCTCATGCACACAGCGAGGGGGGGGGACTCACGCACACAGCGAGGGGGGGACTCACGCACACAGCGAGGGGGGACTCACGCACACAGCGAGGGGTGGGACTCACGCACACAGCGAGGGGTGGGACTCACGCACACAGCGAGGGGGCGGACACACGCACACAGCGAGGGGGCGGACACACGCACACAGCGAGGGGGGTCTCACGCACACACACACACCGAAGGAGGGACACGCTCATGCACACAGCGGAGGGGGAACTCACGCACACAGCGAGGGGGGGAATCACGCACACAGCGAGGGGGGGAATCACGCACACAGCGAGGGGGGGAATCACGCACACAGCGAGGGGGGGACACACGCACACAGCGAGGGGGGGACACACGCACACAGCGAGGGGGGCACACACGCACACAGCGAGGGGGGCACTCACGCACACAGCGAGGGGGGGGACTCACGCACACTGAGCGAAAGAGGGACACGCTCACGCACACAGCGAGGGGGGGGACTCACGCACACACCGAGGGGGAGACTCATGCACACAGCGAGGGGGGGGGGACACGCACACAGCGAGGGGGGGGGAAACGCACACAGCGAGGGGGGGGACACGCACACAGTGAGGGGGGGACACGCACACTCAGCGAAGGAGGGACACACTCACGCACACACCGAGGGGGAGACTCACGCACACAGCGAGGGTGGGACTCACGCACACAGCGAGGGGGGGTCTCACACACAGTGAGGGGTGGGACTCACGCACACAGCGAACGGGGTGACTCACGCACACAGCGAGGGGGGGTACTCACGCACACAGTGAGAGGGGGACACGCTCATGCACACAGCGAGGGGGGGGACTCACGCACACAGCGAGGGGGGGGACTCACGCACACAGCGAAGGGGGGACTCACGCAAACAGCGAGGGGTGGGACTCACGCACACAGCGAAGGGGGGACTCACGCAAACAGCGAGGGGTGGGACTCACGCACACAAAAACGGGGTGACTCACGCACACAGTGAGGGGGGGGACTCACGCACACACCAAAGGGGGGGCACACGAACACACAGCGAAGGAGGGACGCGCTCATGCACACACCGAGGGGGGGACACGCTCACACACAGCGAGGGGGGGACACACGCACACAGTGAGGGGGGGACACGCACGCACACAGCGAGGGGGGGACACACGCACACAGCGAGGGGGGGACTCACGCACACAGCGAGGGGGGGACTCACGCACACAGCGAGGGGGGGACTCACGCACACAGCGAGGGGGGGACACACGCACACAGCGAGGGGGGACACACACGCACACAGCGAGGGGGGGGGACTCACGCACACAGCGGGGGGGAACTCACGCACACAGCGGGAGGGGGACTCACGCACACAGCGAGGGGGGGGACACACGCACACAGCAAGGGGGGGGTCACACGCACACAGCGAGGGGGGGCACCATCGCACACAGCGAGGGGGGTGACTCACGCACACAGCGAGGGGGGGACTCACGCACACAGCGAGGGGGGACACACACGCACACAGCGAGGGGGGGGGGACTCACGCACACAGCGGGGGGGAACTCACGCACACAGCGGGAGGGGGACTCACGCACACAGCGAGGGGGGGGACACACGCACACAGCAAGGGGGGGGTCACACGCACACAGCGAGGGGGGGCACCATCGCACACAGCGAGGGGGGTGACTCACGCACACAGCGAGGGGGGGACACGCTCACGCACACAGCGAGGGGGGGACACACGCACACAGCGAGGGGGGGGACACACGCACACAGCGAGGGGGGGGCACACGCACACAGCGAGGGGGGGGCACACGCACACAGCGAGGGGGGGGCACACGCACACAGCGAGGGGGGGGCACACGCACACAGCGAGGGGGGACACACGCACACAGCGAGGGGGGGACACACGCACACAGCGAGGGGGGGACACACGCACACAGCGAGGGGGGGACACACGCACACAGCGAGGGGGGGACACACGCACACAGCGAGGGGGGGACACACGCACACAGCGAGGGGGGCACACACGCACACAGCGAGGGGGGCACACACGCACACAGCGAGGGGGGCACACACGCACACAGCGAGGGGGGCACACACGCACACAGCGAGGGGGGCACACACGAACACAGCGAGGGGGGGACACACGAACACAGCAAGGAGGGGACACACGAACACAGCGAGGGGGGGACACACGCACACAGCGAGGGGGGGACACACGCACACAGCGAGGGGGGTGACTCACGCACACAGCGAGGGGGGGGACTCACGCACACAGCGAGGGGGGTGACTCACGCACACAGCGAGGGGGGGCTCACGCACACAGCGAGGGGGGGGCTCACGCACACAGCGAGGGGGGGGGCCCACGCACACCGCGGGGGGGGGGACACACGCACACAGCGCGGGGGGGGGGACACACGCACACAGCGAGGGGGGGGGACACACGCACACAGCGAGGGGGGGGACACACGCACACAGCGAGGGGGGGGACTCACGCACACAGCGAGGGGGGGGACTCACGCACACAGCGAGGGGGGGACACGCACGCACACAGCGAGGGGGGGACACTCACGCACACAGCGAGGGGGGGACACTCACGCACACAGCGAGGGGGGACTCACGCACACAGCGAAGGAGGGACATGCTCACGCACACAGCGAGGGTGGGGACACGCTCGCACACAGCGAGGGGGGGCACCATCACACACAGCGAGGGGACACACACACACACACACACACAGCGAAGGAGGGACACGCTCACGCACACAGCGAGGGGGGGGGACACACGCACACAGCGAGGGGGGGGAAATGCTCACGCACACAGCGAGGGAGGGACTCACGCACACAGCGAGGGGGGGGACACACGCACACAGCGAGGGGGGACACACACGCACACAGCGAGGGGGGGACACGCACACAGCGAGGGGGGGGACACGCACACAGCGGGAGGGGGACTCACGCACACAGCGAGGGGGGGGACACTCGCACACAGCGAGGGGGGGGACAAACGCACACAGCGAGGGGGGGGTCACACGCACACAGCGAGGGGGGGGTCACACGCACACAGCGAGGGGGGGCACCATCGCACACAGCGAGGGGGGTGACTCACGCACACAGCGAGGGGGGGACACGCTCACGCACACAGCGACGGGGGGACTCACGCACACAGCGAGGGGGGGACACACGAACACAGCGAGGGGGTGGACTCATGCACGCACACAGCGAGGGGGGGACTCACGCACACAGCGAGGGGGGGGACTCACGCACACAGCGAGGGGGGGGCTCACGCACACAGCGAGGGGGGGGACACACGCACACAGCGAGTGGGGGGACACACGCACACAGCGAGGGGGGGGACACACGCACACAGCGAGGGGGGACACACACGCACACAGCGAGGGAGGGGACTCACGCACATAGCGAGGGGGGGGACTCACGCACACTGCGAGGGGGGGGACTCACGCACACAGCGAGGGGGGGGACTCACGCACACAGCGAGGGGGGGGACTCACGCACACAGCGAGGGGGGGGACTCACGCACACAGCGAGGGGGGGGACTCACGCACACAGCGAGGGGGGGACACGCACGCACACAACGAGGGGGGGACACGCACGCACACAACGAGGGGGACGCACGCACGCACACAACGAGGGGGACGCACGCACGCACACAACGAGGGGGGGGCACGCACGCACACAGCGAAGGGGGACACACGCACACACAGCGAGGGGGGGACTCACGCACACAGCGAAGGAGGGACATGCTCACGCACACAGCGAGGGTGGGGACACGCTCGCACACAGCGAGGGGGTGCACCATCACACACAGCGAGGGGACACACACACACACACACACACACAGCGAAGGAGGGACACGCTCACGCACACAGCGAGGGGGGGGGACACACGCACACAGCGAGGGGGGGGAAATGCTAACGCACACAGCGAGGGAGGGACTCACGCACACAGCGAGGGGGGGGACACACTCACACAGCGAGGGGGGGGACACACGCACACAGCGAGGGGGGGGACACACGCACACAGCGAGGGGGGGGACACACGCACACAGCGAGGGGGGGGACTCACGCACACAGCGAGGGGGGGGACTCACGCACACAGCGAGGGGGGGGGAACACGCACACACACAGCGAGAGGAGGGACACGCTCACGCACACACCGAGGGGGGGACAGGCACGCACACAGCGAGGGGGGGACACATGCACGCACACAGCGAGGGGGGGACCTCACGCACACAGCGAGGGGGGGACTCACGCACACAGCGAGGGGGGGACTCACGCACACAGCGAGGGGGGGACTCACGCACACAGCGAGGGGGGGACTCACGCACACAGCGAGGGGGGGACTCACGCACACAGCGAGGGGGGGACTCACGCACACAGCGAGGGGGGGACTCACGCACACAGCGAGGGGGGGAATCTCGCACACAGCCAGGGGGGGAATCTCGCACACAGCCAGGGGGGGACTCACGCACACAGCCAGGGGGGGACTCACGCACACAGCCAGGGGGGGACTCACGCACACAGCCAGGGGGGGACTCACGCACACAGCGAGGGGGGGATTCACGCACACAGCGAGGGGGGGACTCACGCACACAGCGAGGGGGGGACTCACGCACACAGCGAGGGGGGGACTCACGCACACAGCGAGGGGGGGACTCACGCACACACAGCGAGGGGGGGGGACACGCACACAGCGAGGGACACACACACACACAGCGAAGGAGGGACACGCTCACGCACACAGCAAGGGGGGGGACTCACGCACACAGCGAGGGGGGACTCAGGCACACAGCGAGGGGGGGGACTCACGCACACAGCGAGGGGGGACACACGCACACACAGCGAGGGGGGGGGACACGCACACAGCGAGGGACACACACACACACAGCGAAGGAGGGACACGCTCACGCACACAGCAAGGGGGGGGACTCACGCACACGGCGAGGGGGGACTCAGGCACACAGCGAGGGGGGGGACTCACGCACACAGCGAGGGGGGACACACGCACACACAGCGAGGGGGGGGGACACGCACACAGCGAGGGACACACACACACACAGCGAAGGAGGGACACGCTCACGCACACGGCGAGGGGGGGGACTCACGCACACGGCGAGGGGGGGGACTCACGCACACGGCGAGGGGGGGGACTCACGCACACGGCGAGGGGGGGGACTCACGCACACGGCGAGGGGGGGGACTCACGCACACGGCGAGGGGGGGGACACACGCACACGGCGAGGGGGGGCACCATCGCACACAGCGAGGGGGGGCACCATCGCACACAGCGAGGGGGGTGTCTCACGCACACAGCGAGGGGGGGACACGCTCACGCACACAGCGAGGGGGGGACACGCTCACGCACACAGCGAGGGGGGGGACACGCTCACGCACACAGCGAGGGGGGGACACGCTCACGCACACAGCGAGGGGGGGACACACGCACACAGCGAGGGGGGGACACACGCACACAGCGAGGGGGGCACACACGCACACAGCGAGGGGGGCACACACGCACACAGCGAGGGGGGCACACACGAACACAGCGAGGGGGGGACACACGAACACAGCGAGGGGGGGACACACGAACACAGCGAGGGGGGGACACACGCACACAGCGAGGGGGGGACACACGCACACAGCGAGGGGGGGACACACGCACACAGCGAGGGGGGGACACACGCACACAGCGAGGGGGGGACACACGCACACAGCGAGGGGGGTGACTCACGCACACAGCGAGGGGGGTGACTCACGCACACAGCGAGGGGGGTGACTCACGCACACAGCGAGGGGGGGCTCACGCACACAGCGAGGGGGGGGCTCACGCACACAGCGAGGGGGGGGCCCACGCACACAGCGAGGGGGGGGACACACGCACACAGCGAGGGGGGGGGACACACGCACACAGCGAGGGGGGGGGACACACGCACACAGCGAGGGGGGGGGACACACGCACACAGCGAGGGGGGGGACTCACGCACACAGCGAGGGGGGGGACTCACGCACACAGCGAGGGGGGGGACACGCACGCACACAGCGAGGGGGGGACACTCACGCACACAGCGAGGGGGGACTCACGCACACAGCGAAGGAGGGACATGCTCACGCACACAGCGAGGGTGGGGACACGCTCGCACACAGCGAGGGGGGGCACCATCACACACAGCGAGGGGACACACACACACACACACACAGCGAAGGAGGGACACGCTCACGCACACAGCGAGGGGGGGGGACACACGCACACAGCGAAGGGGGGGGAAATGCTCACGCACACAGCGAGGGAGGGACTCACGCACACAGCGAGGGGGGGGACACACGCACACAGCGAGGGGGGACACACACGCACACAGCGAGGGGGGGACACGCACACAGCGAGGGGGGGGACACGCACACAGCGGGAGGGGGACTCACGCACACAGCGAGGGGGGGGCTCACGCACACAGCGAGGGGGGGGACACTCGCACACAGCGAGGGGGGGGACACACGCACACAGCGAGGGGGGGGTCACACGCACACAGCGAGGGGGGGGTCACACGCACACAGCGAGGGGGGGCACCATCGCACACAGCGAGGGGGGTGACTCACGCACACAGCGAGGGGGGGACACGCTCACGCACACAGCGACGGGGGGACTCACGCACACAGCGAGGGGGGGACACACGAACACAGCGAGGGGGTGGACTCATGCACGCACACAGCGAGGGGGGGACTCACGCACACAGCGAGGGGGGGGACTCACGCACACAGCGAGGGGGGGGACTCACGCACACAGCGAGGGGGGGGACACACGCACACAGCGAGGGGGGGGACACACGCACACAGCGAGGGGGGGGACTCACGCACACAGCGAGGGGGGGGACTCACGCACACAGCGAGGGGGGGGACTCACGCACACAGCGAGGGGGGGGACTCACGCACACAGCGAGGGGGGGGACTCACGCACACAGCGAGGGGGGGGACTCACGCACACAGCGAGGGGGGGGACTCACGCACACAGCGAGGGGGGGGACTCACGCACACAGCGAGGGGGGGGACTCACGCACACAGCGAGGGGGGGGACTCACGCACACAGCGAGGGGGGGGACTCACGCACACAGCGAGGGGGGGGACTCACGCACACAGCGAGGGGGGGGACTCACGCACACAGCGAGGGGGGGGACTCACGCACACAGCGAGGGGGGGACCCACGCACACAGCGAGGGGGGGACCCACGCACACAGCGAGGGGGGGACCCACGCACACATCGAGGGGACACACACACTGCGAAGGAGGGACACGCTCACGCACACAGCGAGGGGGGGGACACACGCACACAGCGAGGGGGGGACACACGCACACAGCGAGGGGGGGGACACACTAACACAGCGAGGGGGGGGACACACTAACACAGCGAGGGGGGGGACACACTACACAGCGAAGGAGGGACACGCTCACGCACACACCGAGGGGGGGACAGGCACGCACACAGCGAGGGGGGGGACTCACGCACACAGCGAGGGTGGGACACGCTCACACACAGCGAGGGAGGGACATGCACACACACGCGCACACACACACACACACACACACAGCGAGGGAGGGACACACAGTGAGTGAGTAATATGCATACACACACATACAGAGTGAGGGGAGGACACCATCACACACTGCAAGAGGGGCGCGCACACACACACACACACACACACACACACACACACACACACACACACACAGCGAGGGTGGGACACGCACCCACACAGTGAGGTTGAGACACGCAGACAGAGCAAGGGTGGGACATGTGCTCAGAAAGCGAGAGGGGATACACACACACACAATACACACACACACACAAAGTGAGGGAGGAACACGCACACGCACAACGAGGGAGGTACAAAACACACACAGTGAGGAGAATTACACACACACAGCGCGGGAAGGGGACACACACACGCATACACACACATATACACAGAACAATGGAGGGACACGTGCACACACAGTGATGTGTCTCCTCGGACATATCATCGTCCAGCTCTCACTCCAGTCTGCTCCCTCTCAGGGTCACCGTCTCTGTGACTCTCAGGTACAACTAGGCCTCGATCCTCAGTGCTGATTTAGATTCTCCCCGGTGTGAGTCAGCTTCAAGCCCCTGCTCCAAGTTGCTCCCTCACACGGTCACTCCCTCTGTGACTCGGTGCTGACTTCGAGCCTCCTGCTCTGCTTTTTATCCAAATCCAAGTCCCAGTCGGCCTTGACCCTCCCTACTGATTTATATTCTCCCGCTTTGTGCTGCTCTCTCTCAGGTTCTCTCCCCTTATGACTCCCAGGTAATGGTAGGCCTCAAGCCTCAGCTGAGATTTATAACATCCCATTCCACACTGCTCTCTTACAAGATCGCCGTTGGGCCTGGAAGACAGTGGGAAGGGGAGGATTAGACAGAGCAGATGGTGTTACAGTGATTGAGGGAGCTGTAGGGGATTAAACAGGTTATCTGGGGAGCTAGGCAGACCTGCAGTATCTAAAGAACGTTACTGGAAGATACAGCGAGAGTTGCAGACACTGAAGAGGGCAAAGGAAATAGAGGGATGGTGGATTGTTCATGACGGAGCTTTGTAGAGTCGAAAGGGCTTCAAAGTTTGGGAGAAGATCTGGAGCTCGGGTGCTCATTGTTGTGGTTCTGTTCGCCGAGCTGGGAATTTGTGTTGCAGACGTTTCGTCCCCTGTCTAGGTGACATCCTCAGGGATCCTCCTGTGAAGGGCTTCTGTGATGTTTCCTCCGGCATTTATAGTGGCCTGTCTCTGCCGCTTCCGGTTGTCAGTTCGAGCTGTCCGCTGTAGTGGCCGGTATATCGGGTCCAGGACGATGTATTTATTGATTGAATCTGTGGATAAGTGCCATGCCTCTAGGAATTCCCTGGCTGTTCTCTGTTTGGCTTGTCCTATAATAGTAGTGTTGTCCCAGTCGAACTCACGTTGCTTGTCATCTGTGTGTGTGGCTACTAAGGATAGCTGGTCGTGTTGTTTCATGGTTAGTTGGTGTTCATGGATACGGATCGTTAGCTGTCTTCTTGTTTGTCCGATGTAGTGTTTTGTGCAGTCCTTGTATGGGATTTTGTGCACTACATTGGTTTTGCTCATGTTGGGTATCGGGTCCATCGTCCTGGTGAGTTGTTGTCTGAGCGTGGCTGTTGGTTTGTGTGCTGTTATGAGTCCCAGTGATCGCAGTAGTCTGGCTGCCAGTTCCGAACTGTTCTTGATGTATGGTAGTGTGGCTAGTCCTTTGGTTTGTGGCATGTCCTCGTTCCGTTGTCTTTCCCTGAGGCATCTGTGGATGAAATTGTGTGGAGTTTGACCCCACCCCACAGCTCACCAATAGGATAAACAACACACTGAGAAACCTACAAAAAAAACGGACAGATAACCAGGTTTGAACTAGAGCGAATGAAAACTGAAAGCAACAACACCCTTAGATTCTGTGGAATACATAAAGTGCACAAACCAGCCATCCCACTCAGACCCATAGTATCACTACCACGGATACCATCACACAAACTGGCTCAATAACTACAGCAGAAACTGAAACACCTGATCAGCGGATCCAGACACTCTGTACAGTCAACACAGGAATTCTTGGACATCATCAGAAATGTACACATAGACAAGGTAGAAACTATGGTCTCATTTGATGTAATGGCACTGTTCACCTCCATCGACAAAACCCTAGCCAGAGAAACAATAGCCAACCTGCTGGCCATACAGAACAGACAACAGGACGGTGAACATATCAACAAAGACGGCATACTCAAACTACTGGACCTGTGCCTCACAACACACTTCACATTCAACAACCAAATATATGAACAAATCAACAGAACACCATGGGCTCACCCATCTCTGGACTCATAGCAGAAGTGGTAATGCAAAGATTAGAACAAACAGTCTTACCGCAAATTCAACCCAAACTCTGGGTCAGATATGTAGATGACACCTTTGTAATCATTAAAATCACAGAAATAGAGAACACACACCGGATCATCAACGCCACACTCACAGGAATCTGATTCACAAGAGAGAAAGAAAAGGACAACCAACCTAGACGTGATGGTACAGAGAACACTGAACGGAGAATTCACCACAAAGGTATACAGGAAAGACACACACACAGACCAAGTCCTGAACTACGAAAGCAACCACCCCAACACACACAAAAGAAGTTCCATCAAGACACTGTTCAAAAGAGCCACAACACACTGCAGTACACCAGAACTGCAAAAAGAGGAAGAAGAACACCTATACAATGTATTCGCCAAAAACGGATACCCCCACAATTTCATTAGGGATTGTCTGTATGGATTTGCTAGACGACTGCCCTCTGATATTGATGAGGGCAGTGCAGATGATGTGGTTTATATGGAGTTCATTAAGGTGGCATGTCTTCATTCCGTTGTCCCACACAGAAGGCTGGTCCAAAAGGGAAGATCCCATGGGATCCAAGGTAAGTTGGTAAATTGGCTCCACAATTGGTGGAGGGTTGGTTTTGTGATTGAAAGCCTTTGCCCAGCGGGTGTCCCACAGGGATCTGTGCAGGAGCCATTGCTGTTCATTGTGGACATTAATCACTCGGATGTGAAAGCAGAAGGTAATATTAGTAGGTTTGCAGAAAACATGAAAGGTGAGGGTGTTGTCCACAGTGAGGGGGATGGTCTCAGGCTGCAGTCTGATATCGATCAGATGATAAACTGATCAGAGTAATGGGAGACAGAGTTTACTTCTGATCACTGTGAGGTAATGCACTGTGGGAAGTCTCATAAACGAATGGTATACATCATGAATGGGAGGTTCTCCTGGAGAACTGAGGAACACATCGACCTTGGTGGGTAAGTCCCTGGATGTCTGAAGGTGTCAGCACAGGTAGACAGGATGGGGAATACACCTGAACTGAGAACAGGAGGGGGACCCACATCCTGGTGGGGAACGTTGCTGGAGCTGCTCGAGAGGATTTAAACTTGTCTGGCTGGGCTGTGTGACCCCAAAGAGTCGTAAGGCCAGAAAGAAAGTTGAGGCTGGTACAAATGTTCAAGAGAGCAATATAAGGAGACAAGGCAGGCAAGAACATAGCAGACAATTAGGGAAAATTGGTGGATTAAACTCCAGTTATTTCAATGCAAAGGGCCAGACAGATAAGACAGATGAACCCAGAGCATGGATGGGAACTTGGGATTGGGATCCCATAGATATTACAGAAACACAGCTGAGGGAGCAACAGGACCAGCAGCTCAATGTTCCGGAGACAGATACTGCAGGAAGGATAGAACAGGAGGCAAAACAGGAGGAGAGCTGGTGGGTTTGATTGGGGGGAAACATCCCAGCAGTACCTAGAGGGAGTATTCATGTCGGATCGCCCAGTTAAACGATATTAGTGGAACTGAGAAATAAACATTGGTCATTAGTTTTCTACGGTCGGACTACAGTGATAGGCAATGGGAGATGAAGGAGCAAATATGTCAGGAGATTTCAGATATCTCTTAGAATAATAGGGTTGGAATGATCGGGGATCTTAACTGTTCCAAACCTGGACTGGGATTGTTACTAAGTTAAGCATTTGGATGGAAGGTATTTGTTAAGTGTGTTCCGAAAACTCCCAGTCATTATGTAAATGGCCCAACTGGAGAATGGGGCTAAACCTGACCTCCCCTTGGGAAACAAGGTCAGGAACAGGACTGAGGTGTTAGTGGGGGAGCACTTTGGAAAGTTACCACAATTGTATTAGTTTGAAAATAGCGATGGAAAAGGACAGGCCTGGTCCACAAGTTAAAGTTATTCAATGGAGCAAGGTAGTATTAGACAGGAATTTTTAAAGTAGATCTGGGGAGGCTATTTGCAGATAAAGGGAAGTCTGGCAAGTCGGAATATTTTAAAACCGAGATAAAAGGAGCGTTCAGCGCCAGCGTGTTCCTGTTAGTGTGCAGCTCAATGCTGACTGAATTAGGAAACACTGGCTGAGTTTCGAGGCTGGGGTCAAGAAAAACGGGTTCACATGTCAGATATAACTGGCTGACTCAAGGGAATCCCTTCAGGAGCATCGGGGCTGTAGAAATACACTTAGGATGGAAATCAGGAATGTAAAAAGGGGACACGAGATCGCTTTGGCAGAGAATGTTAAGGAGAATCCAAAGAGACTCTACAAGTGTATTAAGAGCAAAAGAAGAGCTCGGGACAAACCCGGTCTCCTTAATGATCAATGAAGGCAACGATGTGTGAAACTACAAGATCCAAAACAAATATTTCACTTTGGAACTTACTGTGGATAAAGACTGGGGCGCTCGGGGAACTAAACAGTGTTTGGCCTGACCACTATTGGAATACTGTGTGTAATTCTGGTCTCAATGCCATCGGAAGGATGTCGTGGAACCTGAAAGGGATCAGAAGAAATGACCAAAGACGTTGCCAGGGTTGGAGGGTTTGTGCTTCAGGGAAAAGCCTGAATAGGCTGGGGCTGTTTTCAGTTGAACATGGGAGGCTGAGGAGTTAACCGATAAAAGGTGTTTAAAATCATGATGGTCATCGATAGGGTCAATAGACAAGGTCATTTCCCCAGGCGAAGGAAACTTTTCAAAGGGGTCTAAAGGACAACTGGCTCCCGCAGAGTGGATGGAATAAGCTGCCAGAGCAAATAGTGGAGGCTGATAGAAATACACTTAAAAGGCATGTGGATGGGTGTATGAATAGCAAGGGTTCAGAGGGATATTGGCAAAATTGTGGCAAATGTGACTCGAAACGTCATGCAGGAGTTGGTCTGAAGGGCCTGTTTCCGTGCTGTACATCTCTATGACTCAATGTCTTGAAATGAGTCCACATTATCGAAAAGGAGGGGCTGGAGGTTTTAAAACACAAAGGTAGATAAATCCCCAGGACCTGAACAAATGTATCTCAGGACATTGTGGGAAGCTGGTGAAGAAATTGTAGGGCCCCTAGCAGAGATATTTGTACCATAGAGAGCTATGTGTGATAGGCTGATAGACTGGAGGGTGGCATTGTGGACAGTGAAGAAGGTTTTCTGAGATTACAAAGGGATCCTGATGAAATGTGTGAATGGCTGAAAAACTGTAGATGGAGTTCAATCTGAATAAATGCGAGGTAATGTATTTGGAACAACAAACACGGGCAGGGCTTATACAATTAATGGCAAGACCTGCAGTAATGTTGTAGAACAGAGGGACCTCAGGGTTCAGCTACATAATTCTTTGAAGTTTGCAACATGGAGAGACAGGATAGTTTAAAAAAAGGTGCTTGCCTCACTTGCTTTCATTGCTCAGTCCTTTGGATATAGGAGTTGGGAAGTCGCATTGAGATTATACAGGCCATTGGTGAGTCCTCTTCTGGAATACTGTGTCCAGTTCTGGTCGCCCAGTTATAGGAAGGATATTATTCAGCTGGAAAGGGTTGGGAGGAGATTTACTGGGATGTGGCTGGGTACGAAAGGCTTCAGTATAAAGAAAGGCTGAATAGGTTGGTATTTTTCACTGAAACCTGAATGGTGACAGATGACCTCATAGAAGTTTATAAAATCATGAGGGGGATCGATAGAGTTAATGGGAGTTGTCTTTTCCCATGGACAGGGGAGTTTCAAGACAAGGCACTACATTTTTAAGTTTAAAGGAGAGACATATGAAAAAAAAGACACGAGAGGCACATTGCTACACAGAGGGTGGGTTGGGTGTGAAATGAACTTCCCAAGGAAAGGGTGAACATGGGGACAATTACAATGTTTAACAGACATTTAGATTAGTACAGAAATAGGAACGGTTTGAAGGGATATGATCCAGAAACAGGCAGGTGGGATGAGATCTGTTTTGGAGTATGGTTAGCGTTAACTGAACAGTGCGGTATGACTCCAACTATGATTATAATGTTGTGTCATTAATTAAGAAAGGCTGCAAGAGAAAGCCAGGGAACTACACACTGATGAGCGAGACATCAGGGTGGGTCAGTTGTTGGAGGTCTTTCTGAGAGGTAGGCCGTCCATGCATTTGGAAAGATAAGGCCTGATTACAGACAGCCAGCATGGCTTTGTGCGTGGGAAAACATGTCCCACAAACTTGACTGGAGTTTGCTCAAGATGTGACCAAAATGAAAGACGAAGGGGCCAAGGAATGAAAGATGGAGTTTAATTCAGTTGTTGCATTTAGTTCAGACAAACCAGGGAGGACTAACACGGGTAATGGTTGGGCCCTGAACAGTGTTGTAGAAAAGAGAGAGACCAAGGGGTGCAGTTACATTGTTCCTTGGACTGGCATCACAGGGCGACAGGGTGTTGAAAGCGGCAATTGGCACACTTGTCTTCATTGGTCAGAGCATTGAGTACATGAGTTGGAGATATTGGTAACACTGTCGTCAATATTTCTCCTGGGTAGGGGAGGCCACGGGGTGACCTTATACAAGTTTATGAAACCATGTATGGTCTAAGTAAGGTGAATTGCCAAGGGTAGGTGAGTCCAAAGCTAGAGGCATAAACGTGAGGTGAGAGAGCAAGGATTTAAAGAGGGAGCTGAGGGGCAACATTATCCACAGAGGATGGTGCATAGACGGAATGGACTGCAAGAGGAAATGGTGAAAACAAGTACAATTACAACATGGAAAAGACACTTGGGCAGGTACATGGAGAGGAGAAGGTTTGAAGGGAGATGAGCCAAACACAGGCAAATGCAACTCATTCCATTTAGGAAACCTCGGCCGAAGAGTCATACCACACAGAAACAGACCCGATGTCTCCAGTTATTGGAGGAGGAGACTATCGAGACAAGGCATGTTGTAGAGACTGAAGCAAGTTACAGCGATACGGATGGTCATCTGGACTGGAGGTTTCAAATATGTGAAATAATTGGTGAGAGGGGAGGAGATGACAGAGATAGGAACTGTTATAGGAGTTAGAATGATTGAAGACACTGGTCCTCAATACAAGCCATAGATACAGTGTTGGAGAGGGAATAGGGAACTGAAAGATCCCAGGCAGCATTACCACCCTCTCGTGGGAGGCCTGCTTTCCCCTCAGTTGTTCTGATGCTCCCTAAGAAAGCACAGGCCTGGACTGATAACTGGGAACTCCCGATGCTGTCTCATTACAACAAAACTTAAAGTAGGGGTGGTGATGGAGCCTGGGGTGTGTCTGTACTGTGCTCCCCCTCCAGCACTTTCTCTATGTCATGTCTTGTTAGCTGATGTTTGGATCCCCCTTATTACTTTCTGCTCTGTGCACTGGAATGATCTTACCTGGCAACAGGATTTATTGAAGACTCCTGACCTCCCTGACTTTGTCTTTCTGGCTGACCAACCATCGTCCCAACCAACAGTTGGCAAGTCTATTGAGTCAGGAACTCCATGAGTACCTGTAGAAGACACAGAAATAGGCAGAATGGGCAATTAGACTAATGCTTTGAGGGTTACACATATAGAATGGCACTGAGCCCACAGAGATCTGGAAAAGCCCAGTCTCCATTCCTGACCTGTGCTGCCTCACCTCTCTGGAGTGGAGAATTCTGTTGGCTCATGATCTGGAGTAGCTTCAAGAGTGAGAGACGCTGACAGAGGCAGCAATTAGACCCACACAGTGAGGGATACCACATGGAGAGGTACTGAGTCACATCACCAGAGTTCTGGGTCAAACAATTGTGCTGGAAGAAAGAGTTTTGATTCATGTTGCACTGGGATATACAAACTGTGAGCAGGCGAAGTGATGGCCTAGAGGCATTATTGTGTGACAATTTATTCAGAAACTCAGCAAGTGTTCTCTGGACACAGGTTCAAATCCCACCATTGCAAATGATTGAGTGTGAAGTAAATGCTTCAAAAACGATGCAATTAAAAACCTGTGAGTGAGTATTAAACAATTGCTGATGTTAAGAAAAGTCCATCGGGTGCATTCCTGTCTTTAGTAAAGTAATCTAAGATGGGACTGGGATATCACAGGTAATTACAGAAACAACAGCTGAGGGAGGGACAGGACAGGCAGCTCAATGTTCCAGGGGACTGATGCTGCAGGAAGGACAGAAGGGGAGCTGAGAGAGGAGGAGAGCTGCTGGTTCTGATGGGGTGAAACATCCCAGCAGGACCGCCCAGTGACGCTGTGTTCGTGGGATTAATCAATAACAATGGGGCTTCCCTTTCCTCTGATTGTTCTACAGACCCCGAGAGCCCCGCCTCCTGCACCTTGACCTTCTCAAGATGGCGGCCCTGAGGCCCGCGCTCCTTCTTCCCTCAAACAAATGGCGGCCGTGACCCTGGGCCGCTTCGCTGATCAGAGACCGCCACCTCCTTACCCGGGCCTGGAGGGCCTTTTTAGAGTTATTTTTAACCTGTATCCAGGAATTGTGAATTCTCTTCGCTCCTTTTTCCCAGCGAGGCTCCCTCACACCGGCTCTAAGCGCGACTCTCTGAATCCGATCGCAGCCGCTGCCGGAGAAAGCAGCTCCATGTCTCTCTCTCTCTGTGTCCTGATCAATGTGACACTGCGCATGCTCCACATAGAATCCAAACCGCGCGTGCGTCTGAGATTATCGGTGAGTTTATAGAGAATATTCATATCTACACAGGATCATGGGTGAAATATTAGTCATTAACAGTTGCTCTGTCGAGTTACAGTCATTGAGATCATTAGTATGCAAATAGATTGTTCGGTCCAATTTAACCATACTAGCCAGGTATGTAAATTACCAATCGTTCTGGGAGTTTGAAAATAAATTTCTTACTCGCATTGTGTTAACCGACCTGTGAATTATTCACGCCGACCTGTGAATTATTCTCAGCTCGTCGCCCTAAACTTTTGCAAAATCACCCATGTATTTATCCAAGGATTGTTTAAATCTCCCTAATGTACGTTATCAGATTTACATCTCAACTATTTTGTAAAAATCTCACATTGATTCATGAGAAAGGTTGAATGCTCCACTATGTAGTGAGAATGATCAATCCTGCAAAATAGTTTGCTTTCTGACCAATCCTGAAGCGTTCACTCCCGAGAATGCTTTGGCCCCGCTCCTAACTCACTCTGGTTAGCCGACCGGCTGCTGCTCGGTCCTCCTGTTCCGCCCCTTCCTCCCAATTGCGGAGTTGATTCAGGCGCGACTCAGTAGGCTAAGGGACAGGGGAGGTTAGAGTCGATGCCTTGTGATGTGGTGAAAATATCCTGAATCTTGGATCGAGAGGGCTGAGTTCATTTCACAGCTTGTGCAGGTGTGTATAATAACAACTTGATTAAGAAAAAACAAAGGAAGGCAGGAACAGTGTAAAAACAATAGAACATGCAAACAATGTGGTGGGGCTCTCAATGCTCTGGTGATTTCAGTCTTTACCATGTGTTTCAGGGCCCCAGTGCATCTCAGTACAGACTGTGCCACTCCTCCTTCTGTACAACCAGATACCACGATTGTGGGGCAAAGTGATGTGGTGGGGTACAGATTCTGGATTAGAGGTGCTGGAAGAGCACCGCAGTTCAGGCAGCATCCGAGGAGCAGTAAAATCGACGTTTCGGGCAAAAGCCCTTCATCAGGTATAAAGGCAGAGAGCCTGAAGCATGGAGAGATAAGCTAGAGGAATATTGAACACAATATTCCAAGTGTGACTGCACCAGTGTTTTGTAGAGTTGCAGTATGGTATATCAACTTCGGAACTCAATCCCTCCACGAATGAAACCTAACACACCGTTTGCCTTCTTAACAGCACTATCAACCTGGGTGGCAACTTTCAGGGATCTATGTACATGGACTCAAAGATCCCTCTGCACACCACACTACCAAGAATCTTTCCATTGACCCAGTATTCAGCCTTCCTGTTATTCTTCTCAAAGTGCATCACCTCACATTTAGTTGCATTGAACTCTATTTGCCACCTCTCAGCCCAATTCTGCAGTTTATCCATGTCCCCTTGCAACCTGTAACATTCTTCCACACTGTCCACTACTACACTGACTTTAGTGGCATCTGCAAATTTCCTAATCCATTCACCTATACCTGCAGTGGTTCCAAAATAGATCCTGGTGACACGTGACTAGTAACTGGAATCCAGGCTGAATATTTTACATCAACCACCACTCGCTGCCTTCTTTCAGAAAGCAAGTTTCTAATCGAAACTGCTAAATCACCCTCAATTCTATGGCTCTGCATTTTTTCCAACAGCCTACCATGTGGAACCTTGTCAAAGGCTTTACTTTTGTCCATGTATACCATGTCAAATGCCCTACCCTCATCTACATGCTTGGTGACCTTCTCAAAAAACTCAATGAGGTTTGTGAGACATGACCTGCCCTTGACAAAGCCAAGTTGACTATCTGAAATCAAATTGATGTTTGCCAGATGATTATAAATCTTATCTCTTATAATCCTTTCCTAAACATTTCCTACAAAAGAAGTAAGGCTCTCTACTGCCCTTCTTGAACAAGGGCACAACAGTTGCAATCTTCCAGTGCTCTGGTACCAAATCTGCAGACAATGGCAACTCAAATATCCAAGCCAAAGGCTATGCTACCTTCTCCCTAGCTTCCCAGAGAATCCTCGGATAAATCCCATCCAGCCCAGGGGACTTGTGTATTTTCACTCCTTCCAGCATTGATAACACCTGTTCGTAACTAACCTTGATAATTTCTAGTCTAATATCTCATACTTCATTCTCCTCCTCCAAAATATTCTCCTTTTCCTGAGTGAAAACTGATGAGAAATGTTCATTTAGCATCTCTCCAATCTCCACAGGGTCAACACTCATCTTCCCATTCTGTCTGTGATTGGCCCTATTCCTACCCTAATCATCTTTTTATTCCTCACATACCTATACAAAGCTTTAGGGTTTTCTTTTATTCTATTTGTTAAAGACTGCTCGTGTCCTCTCTTTGCTCTTTTTAACTCTCTCTTTAAATCCTTCTTAGCTGATCTTAATTCTCCATCGCCTCATCTGAACCATCTTGCCTCATCAACATCTTAGCCTTCTTCTTCTTCGTAACAAGAGATGCAGTTTCCGCAGTAAACCAAGGTTCCTTTACCTTATCACTTCCGCCTGCCTGACAGGGACATACCGCTGAAGGACACGCAATACCTTAAACCAGCTCCACATTTCCATTGTCTGCATACCCTGATTCCGGAGTTGAGGGGGTTAGCTTAACAGAGACTGAGTAGATTGGGATTATATTCATTGGAAATCAGGAGAATGAGAAACATATAAAATAATGAATGGAATAGATAAAATAGAAGTAGAGAGAATGTTTCCACTGGCAGGTGAATCTAGGACAAGAGGGCATCACCATAAGCCTAGAGGCAGCAAATTTAGGACTGAATTGAGAAGAACTTCTTGACCTCTGTGGAATTCATTGCCAAGGAAATTGTTGATGCTAGTTCAGTAAACGTTTTTAAAGCTAAGGTAGCTTTTTTTTAAAAAAGAATTACTTAATTAATTAAGGGATATGGTGAGAACGTTGGTAAATGGTTCTGCGTCCACAAAATGATCAGCCATGATCTTAATGAATGGCAGAGCAAGCTCAAAGGGCAGGACGGCCTTCTCCTGTTCCTAGTTCTTTTGTTGTTATATTTTGCATTCCTCCCACACTCTTGACTTTCAGGTGCTGGTGTTCGATTAGGATGGACAAAATTAAAATTCACAGAACACCAGGTTATAGTCCAACAGGTTTATTTGGAAGGACTAGCTTTGCAGCTTCTTCATCAGGTGGTTGTGTGATTTTTAACTTTGTGTCTCACTCTTGTAACTGATAAACAGCAACAAAAGCCACGAAGCAGTGCGCATGCTCCAGGCAACAATGGGCCCCTGGTAGTTGATGTCAGCGGAAGACCAATGGAAAGGCAGGGGCAGAGCTGGAGGACCTGGCGGGGCATTTGGTCCTCCGACCAATCAGAGTAAAAGAAGGACGGGACGAGACTATACCACGTGATCATCCTTGCGGTGGGCGCGGATGTGCGGGACATGTGGATGGAGAGCTGTTGGTAAGGAAAGAAATAAACAGCAGGAAGTGGGAGGGAAATGGTATTGGTATGGGCTGAGAGGTTTTACAAACATTTGGTGCACATCGGAAAATACAAATTTGAAACATACAGTCCCGTTTTTGCAGTAAACTGGAAAATAACCTCATTGTGTGATCGCTGCCATCTTTATTCGGGGCAAAGATTCACTGGACACGTGCGCAGCCGCCAGCTTTGTTGGGGGCAAAGTTCAGAGGGATGTATGTGCAGCCCTCCCTGGTAGAGATTCAGAGGGTAGGATTTACCAAGAGCACATTCAAACCCAGAGAAATTGATGTTTTGTTTTCTTGGATTTGTTTCTTCATCCATTTAAATGATTTGGATGTGAATAGAGCCGGTACTGTTCGTAAGTTTGCAGATGACACCAAAATTGGAGGTATTGTGGACAGTGATAAAAGTTGTCTCAGAATACAATGGGATATTGATCAGATGGGCCAATGGGCTGCGGAGTGGCAGATAGGGTTTAATTTAGATAAATGTGAGGTGCTGCATTTTAGAAAAGCAAATCAGAGCAGGACTCACACTGAATTGTAAGGTCTTGGAGAGTCTTGCTGAACAAAGAGACCTTGGAATGCAGGTTCATAGTTCCTTGAAAGTAGAGTCACAGGTAGATAGGACAGTGAAGAAATTGTTTGCGATTCTTCCCTTCGTTGGTCAGAGCATTGAGTGAAGGAGCTGTACAGGACATTGGTTAGGCCACTTTTGGAATATTGTGTGGAATTCTGGTCTCCCTCTTATCAGAAAGAGGCACTGAAACATGGAAGGTTTGAGAATTGATTTTTTAAGGATGTTGCCAGGATTGGAGGATTTGAGTTGCAGGGAGAGGCATAATATGCTGGGGCCATTTTCCCTGGAGTGTCATAGGCTGAGGTGTGATGTTGAAGAGGTTTATAAAATCGTGAGGGGCATGGATTGCGTAAATAGACAAGGTGTTTACCCTGGGGTGGTGGAACCCAGAACGAGAGGATATAGGTTTAGGATGAGAGGGGAAAATTCAAAAGGAGCCTAAAGGTCAACCAAAATTGTAACATTTAAAAGGCATTTGAATAGGAAGGGTTCAGAGGGATGTCAGTCAAGTGCTGGCAAATGGGAATAGTTTAGGTTAGAATATCTGGTTTGCATAGATGGCTTGGACTGAAGAGTCTGTTTTTGTGCTAGACATCTCTGACTGTGGGATCATAAAAGTGAACACTGCTCTGATTCACCTCTGGGCTTCTTGATGTCCACTTGTTCGTTATCCAGCTTCCTCAGTCTCACATGAGTGTATTTCTGCCATGTTTAGTATTTTACTACTATGTTCACAGACCTTTTTGTAAATGGATTGTCCACTGCTGCCCGACTCCTGACCGTATGCTGCTCCATTATCAGGTTATCTTTTCCACAATATCTTTGACAGTCAAGAATTCTTGTTTTCCAATAGTGAGTGGATTTTTCTTCCATTTCTGACAGTCAAATTCTGCACCATTTTCAATCCATATAATTCATATTGCACTCCCTGAAACATCATGTGTATTTTCTCCTTCCACAGATACCAGTGATCATTGCCAAAGCCCTGTTGCCTGTGGAGAGGGTGATGTTTGACTTCCTTGTACAGCTGCAGTTTGAATGGTGAAGGTGCTCCCACAATGTGGTTGGGTAGGAGACATTACAGATTATTCATTCAGCGATAGTGAAAAGTAGAATATACCTGTACAAATCAACATGTTTTTAATTTCACAAAAATATTGAGAACTTTTGACATAAGGCCACAGCTGGAGAATATTATGTCCAGTGACCAAAACCATTGCCAAATAAGCAATTTTTCAGGAATGCCTTAAAGGAAGAAAGCAGATCTTAGAGGGTGGGAATTCCAGACCACGTTGCCTTGGAATCTTTCGAAACAGTCACACAGCTGAACTCAAAAATAAACACATCATTGGGAGTCTAAACTAAGTTATTGAGATATGAAAGGGTGTGTGGTGCAGGAAGATAGGAATGATTACAGCCAGGAATTAAGTCAAGGGTGTGAAAGTAAATTGTTGTTGCTTATAAATGGGAGCCTTTTGATGGATCAGCAAGTTCTGGTACAAGTGAGCACTTGGGCGGTAGAGTTTTCAATATTCTGGAGATTATAGGGAGGGTGATTGTGGGATGCTGGCCAGGAGTGGGTTTAGGTAATGAAATCTAGAGTTAACAAAATAAATGAATGAGAGTTTCAGTAAATGAGCTGAGACTGTGGTGAGGTCCGGTGATATCACTGAAGTCGAAATAGTGGTCATGGAGTGGGACTGGACTATCACCCTCACCTCACCTCTGGAATTCAGCTGTTTGTCAGTTTGTGAATCCAGTCTGTAACAAGATCAGGATCTGAGTGGCCCTGGCAGAACCCAAACTGGGTGTCACAGAAGGTTATTGCTGAGCAGCTGTGTGACAGCACTGTTGATGACACCTTCCATCACTTCACTGCTGAGTGAATGTCGACTGATGGAGGGAAATTGGATGCGTTGGCTCTGTCCTGTGTTTTTGTGTTGAACATCCCTGGGAAATGTTCCACAATGTTAGTAGGTGCCAGTGCTGGACTTGTCTTGGTGGGCAGCAATTTCTGGAGCACAGCCATCAGTATTATTGCCACAATTTTGGTAGGGCTGACTGCCTTTACACTACTTCTCCATTTCTTGATCTGATTTGAAATAAGTTTTCAACCAAGTTGATTCACGTCTCTGATGTCAGGGACCAATGTAGAAGGCTCATCCACTTGGCACTGCTGGCTGAAGATTGCTGCAAATGCTGTTTTCTTGTCTGTTGCATGGATGTGTGAGACCCCTCCATCAGTAAGGGTGGGGATATCTGTGATGCTTCCTGCAGTGAGTTGTTTAATTGTCCATCACCATTCCTGACTAGGTGTGGCAGAACTGCAGAGCTCCGATCTGATCCATGAGTTGTTGGATCACATAGTTCTATTTGGTGTTGCTTACGCTGTTTGGCATGCAGGTTGGGTAGCTTCACCAGGTTGGCACCACATTTTTAGTTATGCCTGGTATTGCTCCTGGCATGCCCTGCGGAACTCTCCATTGAACTAGGGTTGATCCCCTGCCTTGATGTTAATGGTTGAGTGGGGAATATACCAGGCCATGAGATTTCAGATTGGGCTGGAGTACAGTTCTGCTGCTGTTGTTGGCCCACAGTGAGACAGAAGGGTCAAGAGGGCTGATTGCGTTGTATTTTCCAGTGCATTGGTAGATGTAATGTGATCCATCCAGTTTCATTCCTTTGTTGAGACTGTGCAGTGATTAATACAATGAGTGATTTGATGGGCCACTGTCAGGAATGCAACTTTAAAAAAAAAGGTTTTGTGATTTACACATGAAAAAAGTGAAACTATCATGGTATTCGAACAGATGAAAGACTCAACAGACAATCAAGGTATTTTTCAATTGATAATTTCAGTTACATCACACTAAATTTTTGCTATAAATTCTGTGCCTTAGAATTGTGCCCTCCACAATCACCTGATGAAGGAGCGGTGCTCCGAAAGCTAGTGTGCTTCCAATTAAACCTGTTGGACTATAACCTGGTGTTGTGTGATTATTAACTGAAAATATGACCGCAATACGAACAGGGCAGCATGTAAACAGGCTCAGTCCAGTTAATCAATATATTCGGAAGGATTTCCTCCAAGTTTGATGACGCAATATTCGCCAAAACCGTCAACTTCAACACGCAATGTTGCTCTTAACAAAAACTTCAGGCTGACACAAAGCTCCCCACCCCACTGCAATGTGGTAACTGGGCCCGGCCTAGGAATTGCAACTGGGACATTTGTGGACTGTGATCTCAAAGGAAGGGAGCAAACACAATTCTGACAGATTAGTTCTCAAAGATGAGTGGCAAGTTTGAGACAAGGCAGGTGGTATGCCTTCTTGCACTTAGCTTAATTGCATTTCTTATTGACAGTTGTGTTTTGCAAAGTATAAAGAACTATGTGTTTGTTTTCCATGGTTGGAGAGTTTTATCCGAGTTGATCGCAGTTGCTGCCTCTCACTCCCCAAGTCAAATCATAGATCTATAACAAAACAATAAACTGCAGGTGCTGGAGATCTGAATCCCAGAAACAAAGTGCTGGAGAAACTCAGCAGTTCTGAGGGCATCGGTGAAGAGAAAAATAATGTTACATTTCAATTTCAGTGACTCTTCGTCTGAACGGACAAATGGTCATGAGACTTGGAGCTTCCAATGTTTTATTCCCCTCAGAGATGCTGCTGGACCTGCAGTTCTCCAGCACTGTGCTTTCTCTAGTGAACTTTATTTACAAAACCGATCAGAAAAATACTAATCTCCAAAAGTGAAAGGTTCATTGCAAACGTGAGCATAGTTTCCACACTTGAGTTACACAAGCACGCCTCAGTTTAAAAACAAGATTTAACTCTCAATAATATTCCATCTCAAAATTAGCCAAGTTACATCAGTAATAAAGCTCATCCACCCAATGATGCACTTCAGCACAACATCCTGCAGTGTTTCACACAGCCACCTTCACCAAAGAATGATCACATGTCACAAAATTGAAGGACAAGAGCATGTCTCTTTAAAGGAACTGAAGTCAAACTCAGTTTTTGGAAGGATTTTTATTAAACCTGATTGAACATTTAAATCTCAGAGCATAATCTTTGCTTTTTTAAACAAAGTGTGTGGGAAACATCCCACATCTTGCTAAAGGTTCAGTTCAGTCTGATACATAGAGCCAAAGGTCAAGCAAACATCACACTTTCCATTCACTTCTACAAAGGGCTGACACCACATTTCTTCAGGATTTAAAGTATTTTACAAATTGTTTGTAAAATCATTTGTCACGTTAAAGAACTGAACAATAAATGTCATTGTATGCAATAAGAGTGAAGCCTGTGAGAGCAGATTTAGCTTTGGAGGGCAGTTTATGTGCTTTCTAAATTCTGGGAGCACTTTGGGAGACTGCTCCCAGATGGTGAGAGTGAGCATATCTGGAATGCACTGTTTAGATTTTGGAATCCTTGGGAGAGAATCTGTGGTTTCACTAATACTTGGCTTGTGTTGTTGGTGTACAGTAAGCAATTCATAAAGTTACTTATGTATTGTTGTCGACGACCTGAATGGTATTCAAATCTGCCAGGTTGCCTTCAATAGTGTGAATGCATCTATTGTAAATATTTGGAATATTCCAGAATTGCCCAGTGCTTGGCAAATTCAGGGGGGACAAAAAAATCACATTGAGTAATTTGAAATTAAGAATCCAAGAGGATGTAACCACTGAAGTATTCAATTCAAATAGTTCAATGGAGTGCTCACATTTAAAATACCTGTTATCCATAGGAATGGATGGACTGACAGAATTGGGACCAAATTCCTGGCTGGGGAGTGTGAAATGTGCTTTGATAAAGTCACCTGCATTTACCAACAATAATTTGGCAAGCTCGGAAATTTAAAAAACAATTCGAGCTTCATTGCTGCTCCAGTCGGATCACAAGCTCTGTGAAAAAATAACAATGTTCAGGTTTATTGCATACACTCTGAAACACGTGTTCCTTCTGCAGATCCTGCAAGTTTCCCCAATGAGCATAGTCCATCGAAATGATGTTGCTTACTTTGGCCAACTCATTTCTTTCCGAGCCTCTATAACCTGAAGACTGACCAGAAGCAATTACTCCACATATGTGGGAACATTACCGACGAGGATTTTTTTCTTTCAGAATTGACTTCCATATATTCAAAGTCCAGAAAAAATAAAAAGCTTGTTACCTTTTATAGAGGAATGATTCAGTGGGAGTAAAACGCTAACCTTTTCTTGCTTAATAATCAAGCTACCTAAATTTTAAAAATGAACACTTCTTAATAGTTCGCAAGATCCTAATGAAATATTTTATGTGAAACAAATCACATGATACATAGTTATTCAGATAACAAAACAAGTTTGTTCATTGAAGAACCCAGAGGAAAAGGTCATGAAACAATGTGAGTTTGATATACCTTGTTAGAAACGAAAATCGCTTCTTAATAATCGCTCGAGACAAATTCAGGAAAACAAAGGTTTATTTACAAGTCTGCAGAGTTGGGCACCCTTCTGAGAAAAAGGCGCGCCGAGGCTTACAAAGTTTCTCATTATATACAGCACAAGTCCCTCCCCTCCTTGGCTCTAACGAGCCACGAGTTTCACATTCTTAAACCGTCATTATTCTCCATTTTGCACCCTTATCACAAAGTCTGCAACAAATGTCTCCAGAGTTGTTGTTTTTTTTACCCTGTAGTCTTATCAGTCAAAGACTTATTCTTCTCTGTCTGTGCTAGCGGTCTTATCAATCTGTAGCAGATGTCTCTGTATCAATCTGTAGCAGATGTCTCTCGAGTTGTTTTTCTATCCTGCAGTCTTATCAGTCAAGGACTCATTCTTCCCTGTCTGTGTTAATATTTTCATCAATCAAGGACTTGTTTTTACTCTGCTCACAAAATGTCAGCATTTGCACAATTTAAATTATCCTACTTTTGAGTATACAAAATGTTTTAGAAAAGAAGCAAAAGCCTTGTCTTTTATTATATAGCAGCCTGTTGGGTCAGGCACATCTTAATTGTTTGAACCGAAATTGCCTCTCACAATTCCACCCTTTCTCTTTTTAAGATAAGCCTCCCCTCCTCAAGGGCCCGGGAAATCCTTGGTCTTTCGCAGCAACAGCACCTTAAGTTCCTGCGTCCCATGTTGTGGAACCGCCACTGCCTGGAGTTGGGAAATATTTTTCTGAATTAAAAACTGAATACAGGGGGTTAGGCAAGGTAATATGAGGAGAAGCATCACGCCCCCCCCTCCCCCAACCACCAGCAACGCCGTGCGCCACCAACTACCACCTAGGAGACCATCCCACCATCCGATGCCACTAAGAGGACGCCAAGATTGTACTGGCACATGGGCCAATTTCCGAATTTCATCGGAAATTTTCAAAACCGCTTTACCATTATCGTCAATTTCTAGACAGCAGTTAGTCAGGTTAAATTTCCCGCACACGCCCCCCCTCCGAGGCCAACAGATAATCCAAGGCAAGTCGGTTTTGATATATAGCAGCCCTCATCTGATTCTGCTGCTTAGCCAGCAGCTCCAGGGCCAGGGCAGTCCGGTTAGTAATAACCTCTACGACTGCTTGGAGCCTGATAATTCGATTTAACATATAGATAGGAGTACGGTATCCCCATGATCCTTCCTGTGCCCATGTAGCTGGCCCGTAGTATTCAATAATCCAGGCTGGTGGCCACTCATCCCCCCAATCACCGACTTGGATATCCCTTGGCGACCTACGGAGGGAGTCAAAGAGTTTAATTCCCAAATCGTCGCCTTCCTCCCAGGGTAATAGGAAGAACGCAGGTCGTATTAGACCCAGGAAGCATACCCCAGCCCATCCCATGGGCAGTTTGGAGTATGCCTGATTACCGCATATCCAAAATAGGCCATCTGGAGCAGGCCCTCCCTGCCTGACAATGTCATCCCACAGCTCCTTCACCCCGGGGACGCCCTCATAAGGACCAGGACCACTGCAATTCCAGTAATCAGCCCCCAGCTCGTCAGAGGAGGAATCAATACGTAATGGAACGCAATTTCCATGACCTCGGTTTGCAATGTACCAAGTAATATCCTCAGGCCACCATACTCGCGTGGTCGCGTCCAATACATTCTGACAGGGACTAATCCCTACCTCCACGGTCCCCTTGCCTTTAACACAGAACTGGCCCTCAGGGCTGTTTGTCAGTCTCCACCCCTGGCTTTTCCTTTCATTGACATGAGTCCAAGTGGTTTGCAGCAATTCCCATATGTCTAAGCTTTGACCAGTCCACGGCCATTGTTCCGACATATGCGGCCCCCCACAAACCCAGCAATTGCTAACATTTAAAACAGTGGCTATTCTAGAGGTGAGATCAATAAACAGGTTTTGTGTAACATCAGGGAGTTCAATCTTTTGTTCTACCTCTTTGTATACAGATGGCACTTTAGAGAGCACGACCGTTCCCTGACGGTCTTGCTCTTTCCCCAACCCCCGATCAGTGTTCTGTATCTTGGCCTCCTTGACTCTGTCAACCTGCTGCCTGAGCAATACGGAGGATAGGCCCCACCGCCCAGTTTTGTTAATACACACCCAGCGGTCATTTATAGGGCATCCACGGATTTTGCCACCGTATCCTTTATTATACAGCTGATAATAGGGTCTTCCACCCTCCCAACATTCGTGTTGTGCACTCACATCGTAACACCAATCGTCCACATGGGAGTGAGACACAAATGATCCCGAGTAGATTCGAATCCCGAGCCTTACTGTAGTCCAACATTTGTCACATCTCCCCTCACCCTCCCCCACCTACAGGAGTAAACTGATCAATATCCCCACCAATACAGTCCAAGTAGAGTTCATTATCGCTGTCTTTTCAGTTTTACCACCAACGGCTTGTCCCCTTGCTCGCATGTCCAAGTGCTTTCTCCTTCAGGCGGAACAGGCCCCTTTATCCTTGATGCGTGGACCCACCCTTTTTCTTTCGTCCGAACAGCTGCTTCAGTTGTTAACAGAACCAGGAACGGTCCTTCCCACCGCGGCTGGAGCTTTTCGGCCTTCCAGGTCTTAACAAGTACCCAATCTCCGGGCTCCACCTTATGCAGGAGGAAGTCGAGCGGCGGAGTCTGAGCCAGGAGACCTTTCCTCTGGAGTTCTGCAAAAGAACGGGATAAGGCCAGTAAATAGTTTCTGACAAATACATCTCCCCCTTGTAGAGTGGGACATCCATCAACCTTACTCCAATATGGTAATCCGAACAGCATTTCATAGGGGGAAACCCCGACATCCCGGCGAGGTGCCGTACGTATCCTCAATAGGGCAATGGGCAGGCACTTCGGCCAAGGTGACTTAGTTTCTAACACCAGCTTAGTCAATTGGGGCTTGAGCGTGCCATTCATTCTCTCAACCTGACCCGAACTCTGAGGATGCCAGGGTGCATGGAATTTCCATTGGATACCCAGGGCAGTACAGATCAAATGGTGTAGCTTAGAAATAAAATGTGTCCCACAGTCGGAGTCGATAGATTCCATTATGTCATATCTCGGGATTATGTTCTCTAACAACAGTCGGGCCACGGTTGGTGCATCGTCATTGGCAGTTGGGAAAGTCTCTACCCAGTGAGTGTAATGGTCTACTATTACTAGCAGATATTTCCATCTCTGTACTGGGGGTAATTCTGTAAAGTCGACTTGGATCCTCTGGAATGGCCTAATTGCGAGGGGCTGACCACCGGCTGGCATAGAACGCATGGCTTTCTGGTTAATACGCCGGCAAGTGGGGCATCCGACTACCTCTTGTTGGGTTAATGTGCATATCCCCCTGCATACATAGTCTCTCAGGAACGTGTCACACATGGCTTGCACCCCCCAGTGGGTCTGATGGTGTAATCGGTGCAGAATACCCCGGGTGATCTGTTTGTTCAGTACTTGTCTCCCATCAGGAACCATCCACTTCCCGTTAGTATCTAGCCGGGCACCCAATTGATCCATTTTATCAATCTCCCCCTGGGTGAAGACGGGTTGTTTAGCGAGCCCTTCCCTCAACGGTATTAATGTTAAAAATTGGACGGATTTTTCGACCGCTGCCCGCTTGGCTTCCTCATCTGCCAGCCGGTTTCCCACCGCTTCTGGTGTCGACCCCTTCTGGTGACCGGGTACATGGACTACTGCGAGTTCCGTAGGTAACGCCAGGGCCTCCAACGTTAGGCTGATCATTTGTTCGTGAGCCAATTCTTTTCCCCGGGAAGTTATCAATCCTCTCTCTTTCCAGATTTTTCCGAAAGTATGAACGATTCCGTATGCATACTTTGAGTCAGTATATATGGTCCCCACTTTCCCTTCCAACAACTTCAGGGCCCTCTGGAGGGCGTACAACTCACAGGATTGGGCTGACCACTTCCCAGGCAGTCGTCCGGACTCAATCGTCCGTTTTGTTGCACCATCTACGACAGCATAGCCACTGTACCGGATCCTACTGACGCACCGGGAGGATCCGTCGATGTACAGTTCCTGTCCCTCACCCAGCGGGGCCTCTTGCAGGTCCTCTCGGCTTTTGGTCTGCAGGGCTACAAATTCCACACAATCATGCTCCTGTCCTCCATCTGCAGGACATCCGTACAGAAACTGGGCAGGGTTGCAACTGAGATCTTTTGCAAAAGTAAGATCGTCTCCGGTCATCAAAATTGTCTCATACTTGAGGATACGAGAGTCTGTTAACCAGCGGTGAGCCTTCTGATCCAGTATGGTGCTAACTGAATGTGGGGAGTATACTATGATTCTTCCTCCAAAGGTAAGTTTCCGGGCCTCTTCTACTAACATTGCCGTAGCTGCCATTGCCTGTATACAGGTCGGCCATCCACAGGACACAGGGTCTAACATTTTTGACAAAAATGCAACCGGATGACGCTTCCCTGCACGCAGCTGGGAAAGCACACCCTGGGCAATTCCGCCGGCGCTATTGACATATAACTGGAACGGTTCCTTCAGGGTGGGTAAGGCCAATACCGGAGCTCGGATCAGTTTATTTTTAATAATATTAAATCGCTGCTCCTCTTCATCTGACCAGTACACCTGTGGTCCTTCTTGTCCGAGTTTGTCGTACAAAAATTTTACTAGAGTGGTGTAACTTTCAATCCATATCCGGCAATACCCCACCAGCCCCAGGAATTGTCTGATCTCCTTCTTGGTCCTGGGTATTGGCATACCCGTAATCCCCAATATTCGTTCCGGCGTGATACGGCGATGCCCCTTACTGACTCGATGGCCCAGATATCTTACCTCTTGCTCCACAAACTCGAGTTTCGTCCTGGAGACACGTAGGCCCTGTTTCCCCAGGAAGTTCAGCAGGGCAACGGTGTCTGCTCGTACTTCCTCCTCTCTTAGTCCTGAGAGTAGGAGATCATCGACATATTGGAGCAATTGATTCCCCGCGTTACACTGAAATCCTCCTAAGATCTGCTCCAGTATTTGTCCAAACAAGTTGAGTGATTCCGTGAATCCCTGTGGCAAGACCGTCCATCTTACCTGTCGCTTTCATCCTGTGAAGGGATTCTCCCATTCAAATGCGAAAAGGTTCCGACTTTCTTCGTCAAGGGGGCAACTCCAGAAGGCATCCTTCAGATCTATTACACTGAACCATTCATGTTCGGGGGGAATTTTACTCATTAACGTGTAGGGATTGGGTACCACCAGGTATCGAGCCTGGACTACTTCATTCAACCCCCGCAAGTCTTGTACCAACCTATACGTCCCATCCGGCTTCCTCACAGGAAGTATTGGAGTATTGAAAGGGGACATACATTCCTCCAGCAGTCCATCTGTGATTAATCTTTCTATCACAGGTTGTAACCCTTCCCGTCCTTCCATAGCAATCGGGTACTGTTTCCTTCTTACCGGGCCTTTTCCTGGTAACATGGTGATTTGGAGAGGTTTGATGTTTAGACCCCCTCTGTTCCCCTCTCGGTACCATACGTCCGGGTCTATTTGTTGATCATCTTCTTCGGTGAGGGTGAACAACCTTACCACCATTTCCCCGTTACTTGGTACCGTTCCAATCCCTAGTTTGACCTGCAAGTCTCTTCCTAACAAATTAAACCCCGCCGATGGCAGTAGAAGGAGGTCTCGTTTAGTAGTTCTGTTTTCATACCCAATTTCCACGTCCTCCACTACTGGGACTTGCAATTTCTGTTCTCCAATTCCAGATACTCCCATAACTGTTCCTCCTGCTCGGGCGCCGGGGGGTATTTGGATTATACTTGATCTTTCGGCTCCCGAGTCCACCATAAATGTGATCTCCGACCGTTGGGGCCCTACTTTCAAGTTTACCGGGGTTCCTGTCGATAGTCCTTTTGCCCCAAGGGTAGGAACCCCCGACCTCCCTAATCTTCCTCCATCAGGGCGTACGACCGCACCTCCCGCTTGTAGCGGGGGCACTCTCGCTTAAAATGTCCCTTTTCATTACAGTAGTAACATCTGAGTATCCTCCTCGTTTCCCTGTCGCGGTCTCGTGTTCCTCCACTCTTCCTTTGTTCAGGCCATGGTCCTCTTTTCCGCTGCTCTTGCCATGACTCTCCCCTTTCCTGTTGCTGCCACGGCTCTCCCTTTTCCCTTCTTCCAGCTGTCACTTATTGCACAGTCTGCATCATTATCTTTGTCGCCTTCTTTTGCTTCTCATCGTCCCTTCTCACAAACACCTTTTGCGCCTCCCGTAGTAGTTCACTTAGAGGTTTACTATCCCAATCATCCATTTTCTCTAACTTCTTTCGTATGTCCGGCCAGGCTTTTGATACAAACTCTACCCGTATGAGTTATTGTCCCACATCCGTCTCAGGGTCCACCCCAGCGAACTGCTGCAAGTTCTTCCTAATTCTGTCTAGGAAGTCCGTAGGGGTTTCTTCCGGGTTTTGATGATTACCAAAGGCCTTGGTAAAATTGTGCCCCTTCGGGGCTGCCTGCCTTATTCCTTTTATCCAATAATCCCGCATGTCTCTCATGTTGCGCCATCCTTCTTCTGTTTTCTTATCCCACTCGGGGTCGGTGAGGGGAAACTTCTGCTCCCCTCCTTCTCTCCCCTCTCTCTCCCAGATCAAGAGTGCAGCTTGTCGTATCATCTGTCGCTCCTGGCTAGAGAACAATGTTTTCATGATGGAACACATCTCTTCCCACGTGTAAGTATTCGGACCCAGGAACTGATCCAATTGTTCAGCTAGGCCCATGGGGTCCTCTAGTAGACCCGTCATCTCCCTCCTGAAATTCCGTACTTCAGTACTCGTCAAGGGAACGTTCACATATCCCATCCCTCCTTCCTCGCCCCCCCCATGGGCACTTCCCGGAGTGGATTCATTCTTGCAATCGAGACAGGGTTTTGTCTGTGACTCCTTCCAGCTTGAGATCTAGTCTGTACCCCTGAGGCAGCCTGTGATTCCTCCCCATTTTCTTCCCCTTCCCCTGACTCGTCGTCACCCGAAGGAACATTTTGTGGGGCAGACGGGGTCACGTAGGGTGGCGGTAAGTGATCTAAAGGTTCCCATTCTTTCTGCCCTTTCGAGTCTTCATTAGTTACCTTCATTTTGCAAGATATTGTGACCGGTAGCCAACAAAGGGCATAATCACTTTCTTCCAGAATAACATTAGGTTTCGAATTGACATATAAAATGAGAGCTTGCCGGACCCAGTCTTCGTCAGTACCGAATCTAGGCCACCACACTGAGTCGCCCTGAATAGGTTTCTGGGACCACTTTTGACAGTATTTTACCATCTTCCTTCTAGATTTTCCTTTTCTCCTACCCTGATTCCAATTATTTAACATTCTTCCTAACGGACTATCGTCAGGTACCCCGAGGTATGTGTCATTGTCCCTGTTCAAGCCCACCCTTCCCTTATTTGCCTTGGATCCCTTATTTCCCATTGCCGAGCACTTCGTATTTCTTGTATTATCCCGTGATAATCTATCACAATTTAGCCAATTCCCAGACCTTCAGTCCCGTGATCGCCCAGGTTCCTTTGCAGGCACCCCCGGTCTTTGGATTCCTGTGTCCTACGTCTCTGTGACACAGATCACAGGCACCCCGTAGGTACACGTTCCTCCTCAAACACGGTCTCTGCAAAATCCCTCACAGGCGAGCCCCGGTCTCTAGATACCTGAGTCCCACGTCTCTGTAGAAAAATCCACAGGCACCCCGTAGGTCCCCAGGCCTCCGGAAACACGGTCCCCGCAAGTTTTTTTCTTACCTGGGTTCGGTGCACCGAAATTACTCGATCGTTAACTGTCCACACTGCCTCGGCCACACCCCTCCTTTGTTTTCCTGAGCCTCCCGGATATCACTCGCTCAAGCCGCGCGGGGCGACAAGCAAGGAATCAGGGACTGCCGAACTCGGCAGGGTGCACCTTCTCCGATATCCTTCCTCAGTTCCCCTCGCGGCCGGAGTGTTGATCGGACGAGCCCCCAAGTTTGTTAGAAACGAAAATCGCTTCTTAATAATCGCTCTAGACAAATTCAGGAAAACAAAGGTTTATTTACAAGTCTGCAGAGTTGGGCACCCTTCTGAGAAAAAGGCGCGCCGAGGCTTACAAAGTTTCTTATTATATACAGCACAAGTCCCTCCCCTCCTTGGCTCTAACGAGCCACGAGTTTCACATTCTTAAACCGTCATTATTCTCCATTTTGCACCCTTATCACAAAGTCTGCAACAAATGTCTCCAGAGTTGTTGTTTTTTTAACCCTGTAGTCTTATCAGTCAAAGACTTATTCTTCTCTGTCTGTGCTAGCGGTCTTATCAATCTGTAGCAGATGTCTCTGTATCAATCTGTAGCAGATGTCTCTCGAGTTGTTTTTCTATCCTGCAGTCTTATCAGTCAAGGACTCATTCTTCCCTGTCTGTGTTAATGGTTTCATCAATCAAGGACTTGTTTTTACTCTGCTCACAAAATGTCAGCATTTGCACAATTTAAATTATCCTACTTTTGAGTATACAAAATGTTTTAGAAAAGAAGCAAAAGTCTTGTCTTTTATTATATAGCAGCCTGTTGGGTCAGGCACATCTCAATTGTTTGAACCGAAATTGCATCTCACATACCTCAATCATCATTTCAAGTGCATTCTCTGAATAAATTCTCCTTTTCCTCCTCGAAGTATTCAACTTCTTGAATAATTGAGAGAATGAAGTCACAGTTGTACAACACAAAATCAGACCCTTCAGTCCAACTTGCCCATGCTGACCAGATATCCAAAATTGATCTAGTCCCATTTGCCAGCATTTGTTCCATATCCATCTTAAACCCTTTCTACTGATTCAGTTTATTTTACTTTATCAGCACTTGAAATACTGACATTTTCTTTCTCCCGACATTGATTAAAGAAGTTATAAGTTCATTCATCCAAGTTAATTTTGTAATCTTTCACAAAGAAAAAAGTGAGAACAACATATCGCTCAGTGCAAAACAAAATACTGCAGCTGTGCGATATCTGGGAACACTGTAAAGGTGAGGCACTGATACTGCACAAGTTTGTCAGCATGGTTTCAATTACTGACAATAATTTAGTCATGACTTAGCCTTCCCATACTTAAGGTAAATGTGAGATATCTGAATTTCATGAATTGGTTCCTATTGCACTTTGATCAATAAAAATTATTCTTGGTTTAAACTTCTCAAAAGAGAAAGTGACGACCAAAGAAGCTGGATATCAGAGTCGAAAAGTGTCATGCTGGAAAAGCACAACAAGTCAGGCAGCATCCAAGAAGCAGGAGGGTTGATGTTTCAGGCATAAGCCCTTCATCAGGAATCACAGGCTTCAGAAAAATAACTGGCATAGAATTATGCCAATACATTTGTAGAAGGGTCAGATTAGAGACTAATTTCAGATTTGGTACAATTCAGTGCAACATTTCAGTATGATATTTACATATGTACCTAAAAGAGAAGTTGTCTAAAATTACAAGCTCTAGGATGATTATAGGATTAAACCTGGAAATAAAGCTGGTGACCCAGAATGGCCAAGTGAAGTCCCATCAGTATCGCCTTGGGCAGTGTCACGTAAGAATTTGATAGCAAAGTTGCCACTTTGGTGTAACCTGCAGTCTGGCCAAAATGCAGCAAAAATCTGTTCAATTTTATCTGCAAACTATTGAATGCAAAATCCTCCTTGCATAATAATGAGGCAGCATTTTGGGATGTCATTTTTAAAATATATTATTTTCAAAGTTACTCACAATTAAGAGTGATCACTTGGTGCTGTCTGCATAACACAGTACGAAAAGGAATTAATAGAAAAAACATTATAACCCAAATTCAGAGTCACTAATTCATTGATATTGCATGGGTCCAGCATTTAGAAGTAATCAATTTTTAAAAATAAATACAGATACATTTACTAAGTATATTGGAGTACAGTCAAGTTTCTTACTGAACAGTGACAGGATTGGACAGAGTCCACATGGATTTAAGAGAGGGGAATCATACTTAGCAAATCTACTGAAAGAATCTACAGAGGTCAAATATTCAAGTAAGAAATTGCAGGATATTTAGAAAAGCTTATTATTAAACATGGTAGACTGGGTTTTGTGAAAGCGAAACTATATTTGACAGATTTGCGACAGTTCATTGAGGAGATAACAAGCAGGGTGATAAAGGGCAATCCAATGATGTTCTGTATTTGGATTTTAAAAATGCAAATGATAATGTGCTACATAAAAGTTAATTGCACAATTTAGGAGCTCATGGTATCGGCGAAATGTATTAGCATGGACTGAGGATTGGTTAACCACACTGGCTGTTGCTGAGTCCTCACTTGCAGTGCTGTATACAGTGTTAGCTCCCACATTTAATAAAGGATAAACTAACATCGGAGACCATTCAAAAAAGATTTACTTAGCTGCTTTGAGGACAAAAGGGTTGACCTATCAAGAATAGATAAGCAGGGGTGATCTAATGGAAACAAGATTCTGAGGAGCTTGACAGAGTAGATGTTGACTAGATCTTCTAGCACCAGTGATGTCTCAAACCAGGGGATATTACATAAGGGAACATTCATTTTAGAAAAAGTAAAGAATTTTTTTCTCTCAGTGAATGGCTAGAATTTTCTCGCCCAAACAATTGTGAAAGTTAAATGTGGGAGGGGAATCGTTGGGTTACTCTTTGGAGGGTTGTTCTGGCTTGTTGGGCTGAAGGGCCTGTTTCCACATAGTAGGGAATCTGTGATTCTATCTCAAATTATTTTAAAAAAGGGCAGATAGATTTTTGAAATATTGAGCAGTTGAGGGCTATGCGGATCAAGCATAAAAGAGGTGTTGAGGTCTGGGTTGGCCCTGCCATAATCTGATAGAATGGGGGAACAAGCTGAAGGTGATGAATGCCCTACTCCTGCTCCGATTCCTTGAGGCTCCGTTTCATGTTTTTTTGTTGTCTCCAAAGAAGACCGTGATACAATGTGCTGAAGATCTCAGATGTTGTGAAAATGGGGTGTTTATGTACTGGTTCAGATGGCATTGACTCATCAATCACAGCTATCCAGTCATGAGTGGGAAGGCAATTCCCTCCATGAATAAAGGAAATCTACTGCAGAGCTCACACAAAGGGATCCTTCCCCTCAGTAAACTCTCCCATCACATGACCCAACATATCAGCAAAAGCAGGTCGCACTGCGCATGCTCTAGCCAACAAAGGGACCCGCGGGTGATTGATGTCAGCACCGGATCAATGAAAGAACGGTGGGCGGAGCTGGAGGACCTAACGGGATGTTGGTCCTCCAACCAATCAAAGTAAATGAAGGGCGGAGCTAAACTAAACCATGTGATCACCCTCGCGCGCGGCGCAGAGTCGCTGTAATGAATGTTCGGGAAGTTATGGAGAGAAAGGATACGGTAAGGAAAGAAATAAACAGGGAAACGGGAGAAAAACTGTGTTGCTATGAGCGGAGAGGTTTTACAAACAAATTGTGCACGTCGGAAAACATAAATTTGAACGTCCCAGTCCCGTGTTTGCAGTAAATGGAGAATTGCCTCAGTGCGGCTGCAGACCTGAGTAAGCGCCGCCATCTTTATTCGGGACAACGATTCACTGGACACGTGCGCGGCCGCCATCTTTGTAGGGGGCAAGGTGCAGCCAGGCGCATGTGCAGCCTTTCTCTATTATAGAGTCATTGTGATCACAGCAGCCAATACTGCTCTGATTCACCTCTGGGCTCCCTCATGACCACTTTGTCAATATCTAGCTTCCTCAGTCTCGAACTATGGGTGTATTTTTGGTCTGTTTACTCCTGTATTATTACTTTTATAGACCCTTTGTAAATGAGTTTTTCACTGCGGCCCAGCCCCTGACCATGTACTGCTCTATTATCAGATTACTTTTTTCTTGAATTTTTTTGACAGTCAAGAATTCTTTTTTCCAACAAGCAAGTGTATTTTCCTTCCATTTCTGACGATCAAATTCTGCACCATTTTCATTCCCTGTAATACATTTTGCACTCCCTGAAACATCAACTGTGTTTCTCCTTCCACAGATACCAGTGATTAATGCCAAATCCCTGTTGCTTGTGAAGAGGGTGATGTTTGACTTTCTTGTACAGCTGCAGTTTGTGTGGTGGAGGTGCTCCTACAATGTGGTTGGGTAAGTGGCATTATAGATTGTGAGAGGTAATTTCGGTTTGCAACTTTAAGATGTGCCTAGACCACAGACTGATCTATAATAAAAGATAAAACTTTTGCTTCTTTTCTAAAACATTAGACTTTTGCTTTCTTAAAACATTTTGTATACTCAAAAGTAGAATAGTTTAAAATAGTGCATGCAGTTTGTGAGCAGAGTAAAACAAGCAGGCCCTTGATTGATGAAACCATAAACACAGGCAGGGAAGGATGAGTCCTTGACTGATAAAGACTGCAGGACAGGGAAACGACTCGAGAGACATCTGCTACAGATTGATACAGAGACATCTGCTACAGCACAGACAGAGAAGAATAAGTCTTTGACTGATAAGACTACAGGGAGAGAAAAATAACACCTCTAGGGTCTGGAGGCATGAAGGGGAGGGTCTGAAGACATTTGTTGCAGACTTTGTGATAAGGATGCAAGTTGGAGAATAATGATGTTTTTAAGAATGTGAACCTCATGGCTCGTTAAGAGCCAGGAAGGGGAGGGTCTGGAGACATTTGTTGCAGACTTTGTGATAAGGATGCAAGTTGGAGAATAATGATGTTTTTAAGAATGTGAACCTCATGGCTCGTTAGAACCAAGGAGGGGAGGGACTTGTGCTGTATATAATGAGAAACTTTGTAAGCCTCAGCGCGCCTTTTACTCAGAAGGCTGCCCATCTCTGCAGACTTGCTAATAAAGCTTTGTTTTCCTGAATTTGTTTAGAGCGATTATTAAGAAGCAATTTTCGTTTCTAACATAGATTATTCATTCAGCAACAGTGATGATTTGAGAATAATGTCCAAATCAACAACAGTTTGTATTTTTATTATCATGCTTATAATTTCTCAAAAATACTATTGAGAACTTTAGACATAAGGCCAGAGATGGAGATATTAGGTCAGGTGACCAAAAGCATTGCCAAAAAGCAGGTTTTGAGGGATGTCTTAAAGGCAGACCTGTGAGGTTTTGGTTGCGAATTTCAGACCAAGCTGCTTCAGCAACTGTAGAAACAGCCACACAGGTGAAGTGATGAATTAACAAATGGTTCGGAGTCTCTAAGAAAGTGGGTTGTCGAGGTCTCAGTGTGTGTGGTGCAGGGAGCTAGGGATTATCACAGTCAGGAATTAAATCAAGTGTGAGAATTTTAAATTGAGGCATGTTGGCCAGGTGCTGGCAGGTGAGATTAGATTGGGTTGGGTTATCTAGTCGGCATGGACGGGTTGGACCGAAGGGTCTGTTTCCTTGCTGTACATCTCTATGGCTGTATGTTGATTATAATTAGGAGCCTTTTGATGAATCAACAAGCAGAGATTTAGACTTTCTTGAGATTACAGGGAGGTTGAATGTGGCAAGCTGGCCCTGAGTGTGTTTGGAAAATGAAGTCTGGAGATAACACAAGGTGGATGAAAGTATTTGAGCTGAGACAAGGGTGGAATCAGCTAGAAATAGTGGTCTTGGAGTGGGACTGAGTTATCACACTCACCTCACCTCACCTCTGGGATTCAGCTGGTTGCCAGATTGTGAATCAGGGCGGTAACACAATCGGGAGCTGAGTGCCCCTGGTGGAGCCTAAAATGAGGGTTGCTGATCTGACTGTTGCTGAGCAGCTGCTGCTTGGTAGCCCTGTCGATGACATCTTCCATCACTTTACTGCTAATCGAGTGTAGACTGATCGATGGAAATTGGCTGGGTTGGATTGCCCTGTGTTTTTGTGTTGAACATCCCTGGGCAATGTTCCACATTGTCGGTAGATGCCAGTGCTGGAGTGGTACTTGGATTGGTGGGTGGCAAGTTCTGGAGCACAAACCATCAGTATTATTGCCAGAATATTGGTCGGGCCCGTAGCCTTTGCACTAATTAACCATTTCTTGATGTTATTCAAACTCAACTGAACTGCTTTAAAACTCACATCTGTGATGTTGGAAACCACTGGAGAAGGCTGAGATGGATCATCCCACTTTGCACTTCTGGCTGCAGATTGCTGCAAATGCTGTCATCTTATCTGGTGCATGGATGTGTGAGGCCCCTCCATCAGTAAGGGTGGGGATATCTGTGATGCTTCCTCCAGTGAGTTGTTTAATTGTCCATCACCGTTCACAACTAGGTGTGGCAGAACTGCAGAGCTCCGATCTGTTCCATTGGATGTCGGATCACTTAGCTCTGTTGCTTGCTGCTGATGCTGTTTGATATGCAGATAGTCCTGTTTGGTCACTTCACCGAGTTGGCACTTCATTTTTAAGTCTGCCTGGTGCTGCTCATGGCATGCCCTCCTTTCAGTCCATTGTGATGGGTGAGAGCAGGATTTACAAACCCATGAGATTACAGATTGTGCTGGAGTACAGTTCTGCTGCTGTTGATGTCCCATAGTGCCTCAGAGATACCCAGTTTGAGATCCTACATCTCTTCAAAGTCTATCCCATTTAGAACGGTGATAGTGTCACTCAACACGATGGAGGTTTTTCTCAACTTTAAGGCAAGACTTTGTCTCCAAAAGGAATGTGTGATGGTCGCTCGTACTGATACTGTCATGGACAGATGGATCTGCAGCTGGTCAATTCATAACAATGAGATCAAGTATGTTTTTCCCGCTTGTTGGTTCCCTCACCATCCGCTGCAGACTCAGTTGAGCAGCTATACCCTTTAGGACCTGGCCAGCTCAGTCAGTAATTCTATTGCAGAGCTAGTCTCGATTGTGGACATTGAAATCCTGTACCCAGAGTACATTTGACACCATTTTATTGCCTCAGTGCTTCCTCCAAATGTTATTCAACATGAAGGAGAAGTGATTCATCAGCCAAGGGAGGACGGGACGTGGTAATCAGCAGGAGCCATGAGACTTTCTGGTCTCCGGAGCCAATGCTGTGTACTCCGAGGGCAAATCCTCCCTATCTGTACACCACTGTGCCACCACCTCTGCCTGGTCTGTCCTGCTGGTGGGGCAGGACATATCCAGAGATTTTAGGAGAATGTGAAGACTGCAGATGCTGGAGATCAGAATCAAGAGTCTGGTGCTGGAAAAGCACAGCAGGTCAGGCTGATGAAGGGCTTAGGCTAGAAACGTCGATTCTCCTGCTCCTCGGATGCTACCTGACTGTTGTGCTTTTCCAGCACCCCACACTCGATATCTTGGGATGGTGATGGTGGTGTCTGGTCATTGTTTGTAAGGGATGATTCCGTGGGTATGACTATGTCAGGCTGTTCCTTGACTAGTCTGTGAGACAGCTCTGCACATTTTGGCACCAAAAACCATATGTTAGTGAGGAGGACGTTGCACCATCGAGAGAGCTGATTCTGTGGTTGTAATTTCTGGTGCCTTGTTAGTTGCCAACTGGTCCATCCAGTTTCATTCCTGTGTTGAGACTTTGCAGTGATTATTTCAGTGAGGAGCTGGCTGGGCTGCTGTCAGGTTGGCAGGATTTTTTTCGCCAATGACAATGGTTTCATGGAGATCAGGAGATTCCTAATACGTTGTTTGTTTTTCTTGAATTCAGATGCCACCATTTGCCAAGATGGGATTCGAACCAGGACTTCAGTCGTTTGTTTTAATATTCTGGATAAAACCTAAATACATCAGGTTTGTTCATTCATTTTAAATATCACTAACCCTGGTTTTGTTTCTTTGTAAAACACTGCCCATCATCCTGTCTCCTCCATCCTCCCCTCCAACAACGAGTGAGGAGCACATGGAGTTTCTCTGTCACTAAGACTGAGATAATCCGATCTGCTGCTTCTCTCCCTCCCGCTAGCCCACTGAGCCAAACTGCCTCACGTGGTGTTCCTGGTTTTGTCCTGAACCTACATCTTTCTCCAGTGTCTTGTCAAGTCTTATCAGAGCTCAGCTTGACACTTTACCCTAATCTCACTAAACTCACTTTCCAACTCTCTTTCCTCTGCTGCCGCCTCATCACTCCCCCTCGCCAATTCATAGATATTGTTCCTTGTTCTGTCTGTTGGTCTTTTTTTGGTTATGTCCTTCTCTCCCATTCTGTGAAAAACTGATATTTGACCTCACCATTGTTGGAAAATCCTGCTCCATCTCCACTCTCCCTTTCCTTTCTGAATTCCTTGCATTTGGTGTCCCTCAATGATCCATCCTTGGTCTCTCCTGTATCTCACGTACATAGTGCCAGGAGGTGATATCATCCAAACACACTGTGTTAGGTTTGACATGTACACTGACGATGCCCAGCTCTCCCTCCCCCCATCATCCCTCTCCATTACTCCACTGTTACTCAGTTATCAAACTGCTTACCACATTCCTACTACTCGATTAGCTGCAGTTTCCTCCAATGAAACATTGTCATGGTTAAACCCATTGCCTTACATTTACCTTTCTGCTGAGCCCCTCCCTCTCACTGGGAACTCTCTGAAGCAGAATGACACTCTTCACAATATTGCTGTTATATCTGACCCCAAGGTGACCTTCTGATCAGACATCCACAAAATCACAACACCAGGAATTCCAATCTCTTAAACGTTGCTTTTTTCCACCTCACCCCAGCTCCATTGCTACTGAAACCCCTTACCCGCGTCTGTGTCACCTTAAACTTGAATCCAAAACCGAACCCTTGATTCCGTGACTCATAATCTGGTTTCAGACTCCCCTCTCAGTATTTACCCTCAGACACATCCTCTCAATATTATCCTGTCAAACCCCTAAAGAATCCCATCTGTCTCAATGTGATCACCTCTCTTTCTCCAAAATCCAGTGAGTAGAGACCCAACCTTTTCAACCTTTATTTAAAAGATAATCCCTCCAAACCAGGGATCATCTCATTGAATCTTCCCTGAAATGCCTCCAATAAAGTGACACATTTCCTTATCTAAAGGGACCAAAACTGCTCTCATTCCTGCGGATATGGTGGTCTCACCAGCACTTCCACACATTACTCTCAGGTAGAGACTCCAAACTCTAATACTGAAAAACTTTGAAACAAAACATTCAATTCCCCTTCCTGATTCCCTGTTGTAACTGTGTGGTAGCTTTCTGTGTTTCCTGAACCATTACCCCAGGTCCCTTTGTGGTGCAGCTTTCTACAGTTTCCACCATTTAAATAGTACTTTGTTCTTTTATTATCTCCTCCAAAATGAGCAACTTCCCATTTTTCCCAAGTTACACCTCATCTGGCAACTTGTTGCCCCCTTCTCCTGTGCATCTCTCTCTTTTCATAATCCTCTTAGACCTTTACAGTTATGCCTTTTCTAGGAGATATCCCCCCTTCCCATTCTTCCAAACATTTACTGGGAGCACTGGGCAGTGGGAAGCAGGCAGAGTTGCTATCTTTTTAGGGATACGCTTTGGAGTGATTGAGAGGATCTTCCTACCCATTGGTCAGGATGGAGACAACTTGCCCATCGTTAGGCATTAGCCTTTCACACCCATGTCTTATTGATGAGGCAGAGCGGCAGCACGGAATGAAAGAAAAGAAAGTAATTCTTGTTCCCCATATCTCACTGACCCTTGGATCATTTTCTCCAATGTGTCAAAGAACTGCTGTGTTCAGTCACATGAGATCTCAAGTTGGAATGTCCTAGAAACCCACAGATTTCCCTCTGAGTTGACTGCTGATGTCCTCTAGGGTAATATGTACAGTAATCCTGGGCCACCAGAAGGGGATGCTGTGAGTTTCTAACTTAAACTTATAGTGACAGATTTTATAAACTTGTATTACGGGATATTACAGGTGGACATTCAGTTGGTAATCTCAGTAAATATTCTGCTAAACTCTGATTGAATTACTCAGTATATCAGGATCTGGATATTCACATTGTGTGTGTGAGTATTGTGTTCCAGATCAATCCCATTTGCTGCTTAAAAATTCTCCTTTGAATCATCGCATTCTCTCAAAAGGTCTCCCCAAACCTTCAATGTGTCATGTAATCCTTTTATGATGACCTGATGAGTGTAAGGTTTATTATTCGAATGTGTAATTTTTGTATAAGGATGTCTCAGAGAGGGAGCAGAATATTCTTAAAGGGGAGAATAACCATTTTGAGGGGAGGCTGTTGTTTATTGGTATCAATGACATAGGAATAGAAGAGTTCACATTATTGGATCATTGGAATCTCTTGTGGGGTAGAATTGCCCTCCATCAGAAGGATGGATTGTACTGGCACTGGAAGGGAACAGTTGCTAGTGCTATTCAGGAGGCATTAAACCAGTGAAGGAATGTGGGTAAACTCAGAGAGAGAGTGAGGGAAGAGCTCAGTCTGACGCTGGTACAGTTCAGACGTCAAACAGTCAAGGCAGACAAGGGCAAGGCACAGAATGAGCAGTTATACTGCATATGTTTCAATGCAGGGGGCAGAGGAGCTCAGGGTATGGTTTTGAACATCGCACTGGAATATTATAGCAATTACAGAGGCATAACTTAATGACGGATAGGACCAGCAGCTTAATGTTCCACTGTATAGATGCTATAGCAAAGATAGAAAGGGGGCAACAGAGCAGGGGGAGAGGTATTTTTGATAAGGGATAACATTACAGCTGGGCTTCAAGAGGGTATTCCTGGGAGTACATCCAGGCAGAACTGAGAAATAAGAAAGGGATGATCTCCTTATTGGGATGGTACTATTGACCGCCCCCCCACTTCCCCAATAGTCAGCAGGGAGTTGAGAAGCAAATTTACTAAGAGATCACTTATCTGTAAGAATTATATGGTTGTGTACAAGATTTTACCTTCTTTGTTATTCATTCACAGGATGAGGGTGTCACTGGCTGGGCCCAAAGGGCAGTAAAGAGTCAACTACATTGCTGAAGGTCTGGAGTCACATGTAGGCCAGACCAGGTAAGGATGGCAGATTCCTTCCCTGAAGGATGTTAGCGAATCTGATGAGGTTTTTTTTCGCAATAATCAACAATGGATTCATGGTCTTTAATAGATTCTTAATTCCAAATTTTTATTGAACTCACATTCCACTGTCTGCCGTGACCGGATCCAAACCCTGGGCCCCAGAACGTTATCTGGGTGTCTGGATTATCCATCTAATGATAATCTCACTAGGCCATTTGGCAGGGTGAGTGACTGAGGTATCCGTGGGGCAGCACATCAGCACCAAAGATCCCATGGTCTCTGCAGAAGATAGAAAGGGCTGGGGAGGGAGATATATCCCTGGTGGTGGGGTCTGACTGTAGGTAGCAGACATAGCAGAGGTTAATGGAGATTAGTGGGTGGCAGGTGAGGACCGGGGGATTATATTCTTATTGTGGTTGGAGGTGTGGGGGGAAGGCGGAGGTACAGGAAGTGGAGGATATGCGTTGGAGTGCATTGTTGATCAAGTGGGTGAGAAACGCGGTCCTTGAAAGAGGAAACCTTTCTGGGATGTCCTGGAGTGGAATTGCTTCTTCTGGGAGCAGATATGGCAAAGGCGGAGGAATTGGGAGTACAAGATCACGTTTTTACAGGAATATACTCGAGGGTAATCAGGAGAGCAAAAAGGGGACTTGAAATATCTCTAGGACATAGTTTAAGGAGAATCCAAAGAGATTCTACAAATACTTTAAGCATAAAATAATAACCAGACAGACAATAGGACCCCTTAAAGATCAACAAGGCCATCTATGGAACAACAGGATGTGGGAGAAATACTATGCTCTTCTATTCTACAGAGTTTGGAGAAATAAGTAGTGATAACTTGAAAAGTGTCTATGTTACAGAGGAGGAAGTCCTGGATGTCTTAAACAGTAGCAAGGTGGATAAATACCTGGGACCTGATCAGGTGTATCCCAGAAATTTGTGGAAAGCTAGGAAGGTGTTGGCAGTGCCCCTCCCTGAGGTATTTATACCATTGTTTGTGACAGGTGAGGTGCTGGAAGATGGGTGCCATTATTTAAAAAAGGTGGTAAGGAAAGGCCAGGGAACAAGAGAACAGTCAACCTAACGTCAGTGGTAGGTAAGTTGTTGGAAGGGATTCTGAGGGACAGGATTTACATGTATTTGGAAAGACGAGGATTGATTAGGGCTAGTTAACATGGTTTAGTGTGTGGGAAATTCTTCCTCTCTCTAACTTGATTGAGTTATTTTGAAGATGTGACAAAGGTGATTGATGAAGGCAGACTCTGGACGTTGTCTATATTGACACTGAACCATGTTCCACAAAGCAGACTGGTTAGCAAGGTTAGATAACATGAAATGTTGGGAGAACTAGCCATTTGGATACAAAACTGGCTTGAAGGTAGGAGGCAGAGGGTGGTGATGGAGGGTTGCTTTGTGGACTGGAGGCCTGTGAGCAGCATTGTCCTGCTGGAATGGATATTGGGTCCTTAAATAAATGACTTGGATGTGAATATATGAGATATGGTCAGTGGGTTTACAGAAGACACCAAAATTGGAGGTGTAGTGGACAATGAAGAAGGTTAGTTCAGAATGCAACAGTATCTTGACCAGATGGGACATTGGAGCAAGGAATGGCAGACTGGGTTCAATTTAGACAAATGTAAGCTGTTGGATTTTGGAAAGACAAATCAGAGCTTAATGGTAAAGTCCTTGGGAATGATGCTGAACAGAGAGACCATGGAGTACAGGTTCATTGTTCCTTGAAAGTAGAGCCGCAGGGAGGCAGACTAGTGAAGGTGGTCTTTGGTATGCTTATATTTATTGGTCAATGCATTGAGTACAGAAGCTGGGACGTCAAATTGTGGTTGAACAGGACATTGATTAAGCCATTTCAGGAATTGTGTTTTAAGTTCGAAATTCCCTGTTCTGGAAAGGAAGTTGTGAATCTTGAAAGAGTTCAGACAAGATTTACAAAGACTTTGCTCGGGTTGGAGGATTTGGGCTACAAGGAGAGGCTGAATAGGCCAGGGTTAATTTCCCTGGAGAGTCAAAGACTGAGAGGTGACTTCATGGAGATTTATGAAATCATAAGGGGCATGGATAAGGTGAACAGCCAGGGTCTTTTCCCCCCAGTTAGGTGGGTTCAAAACAAGATCACATGGGCTTAAGTTGAGAGGGCAAAGATTAAAAATGGATCTAAGGGGCAAAGTTTTCAAGCTGTGTGTAGTGTATGTGTGGAATGAGCTGCCAGATGAAGTAGTGGAGGCTGATACAATTACAACATTTGAAAGGCATCCGATTGGGTACATGAATAGGAAGAGTTTCCAATGATACGGACCAATAGCTGGCAAATGGGGCTCCATTTGTTGACGATTCCTAGTTGTCATGGACCAATTGGACCAAAGGTCTGTTTCTGTGCTGTACATCTCTCTGACACTAATAAATGAAAATAAGATGTGTTCCTCTTTTGTGGAGAGCTAGCAGAAGCACAGATAATTGTCCTTGGAGCTGAGAAGGTTAAGCAATGATTTTGACCAGGTGCAAATTTGTTTCTAGGATATCTAATCTGCAGGGAGAGGGGAATTGTTAACAATGTCACAATTTTAGTAACTATTTTCAGGTAATTGGCAAATAATGTGAATATGTGAACTTTTTTTATTCAGTAAGTTCTGAGTTTCTGGAACAGTCTGAATGGCAGCTGGACACAGACTCAGCAGTTATTCATAAACAGATTTGGAATTTTACTTTTTAAGGGAAGATTTGGGGGTCTATGGGCAAATGGGAAGGGAATTGGGACAGATTTGCAGCATCTCCAGAGGGAGAGGGTACATCCCAAATGGGCTGAATAGCCCCAGCCCCTGTGCTCTGTGTTACTGCCCCATTGACTGTGAATATTGAAGCTCATCCCTGGGCAGAGAGAGGGAGGATCCCACCACTCACCTCACAATGGGCCCCGATGATTGATGTCAGCGCAGGTCAATAGGGGACAGAGAGCAGTACTGGAGGACCAGGTTGTACCAGTTTGTCCTCCAACCAATCGGAGTGAATGAGGGCATCCTCAAGGCTGGAACTAAAGAAAGGCACATATCGCAGAGATTTGAGAAACTGGAGGACATGAGATAGGGAGCGTTCTGTGGCTGGTGAGGAATTATATAAATAAGGAAGAATTGTGAGGCTGGATGAGGTGACAGTGATCGGGAGAGTTGAGGATGGAGGAATTTAGAGTTAGTGAGGATTAGAGTCATAACGTTATACAGCAAGGAAACAGGCCCTGTGGTCCAACCAGTCCATGCCGACCATAATTCCAAACTGAACTAATTGTACCTGCCTCCGCTTAGTCCACATCCATCCAAATATTTCCTATTTATGTACTTATCTGAAAGTCTTTTAAATATTGTGATTGTATTCACAGCTACCACTTCCTCTGGAAGTTCATTTCACACGTATAATTTTTTTTTAAAACCCTAATGTCTTTTCCCAAATCTTTCTAATTTCTTCTCAAAATGAATGCACCTGAGTTTTGAATTCCCCCCCCACCCCCGGTTATCCAGCCTCTCCTTCGAACACAATCCCTCCATTCATGGAAACATGCTGGTAAATCTCTTCTGAACCTGCTCCACTTTAATAATATCCTTCCTATAACAGCACAACCAGAACTGGACACAGTATTCCAGAAGAGGCCTCCCCAACGTCCTGTACATCCTCAACATAACGTCCCAACTCCTGGACTCAAAGGTCTGAACGATGAAGGTAAGTGTGCTCAGCACCTTCTTAACCACCCTGTCCACATGGAACACACACTTCAAAGACCTGAAGCCCTCGGTCGCTTTGTTCCCATATCACTACTCAAGACCCTACTTTTATTGAGTGTAAGTCCTACCCTCGTTTATTTTGTCAGGATGTTATATTTTGCATTTATTCCAATCCAAAAAATTTTTGAGTATAAAGGCAGTAGGAGTATAATTAAGAGGGGAATCAGGAGGCAAAAAAGGGGACGTGAGATAGCTTTGGCGAATAGGGTTAAGGATAATCCAAAGGGCTTTTGTAAATACATGAGGAACAAAAGGCCAACTAGGGAGAAAATAGAGACCCTCAAAGATCAGCAAGGCAGCCATTGAGTGGAGCTGCAGGCGATGGGCGAGATAGGAAACAAGTATTTTGCATTAGTGTTTACTGTGAAAAAGTACATGGGAGATATAGAATGTGGGGAAATAAATGGTGACATCTTGAAAAATGTTCATATTACAGAGGAGGAGGAGGAGGTGCTCAATGAGTGGCTAAGGAGCTGGTGCAGGGGAAAAGGATTCACGTTTTTTGGATCGTTGTGATCTCCTCTGGAGTAGAGTTGACCTGCATAAGAAGAATGGTTTGTACCTGAATTGGAAGGTGTCTAATATCTAGGCAGGGAGACTTGCTGGTGATACTCGGGAGGCATTAAACCAGTGAGGGAGTGGGTGTAAACCCAAGAAGATGCTGAGAAAAGTGGTATGTCTGAGGCTGGTAGAGCTCAGAAGTCAAATAGTCAAGGCAGGCAAGGGTCAGTATTAATATGATGGGCTGAATGAAGTCGGACTGAGCAGTTGCACTGCATTTACTTCAATGCAAGAGTCCTGACAGGGAAGGCAGATGAGCTCAGGGTATGGTTTTGAACATGGCACTGGGATATTATAGCAATTACAGAGGCACCACTCAGGGATGGATAGGACTGGCAGCTTAATGTTCCAGGGTATAGATGCTATAGGGAGACTAGAAAGGGGACAAGAGAGGGAGTGGCATTTTTGATTTGGGATGGCATTATGTTTTTGCTTAGGGAAGATATTCCTGGGAGTACGCCCAGTGAAGTTATTTAGGTGGAACTGGGAAATAAGAAAGGGATAATCACCTTATTGGGATTTTCTGCAAGGATTTCGTCCGGGTGCTCTGGTTTCCTCCCACAGTCCAAAGATGTGCAGGTTGGGTGGATTGTCCGGGCTGAATTGCCTACAGTGTTCAGGGATGTGCAGGTTGGGTGGATTGTCCAGGTTGAATTGCCCACAGTGTTCAGGGATGTACAGGTTTGGTGGATTATCCAGGCTGAATTGTCCATAGTGTTCAGGGATGTGTAGGTTGGCTGGCCCTGGGAAATGCAATGTTACAGGGGAAGGTTAGGAGGCTCTCCAGGTCAAGATCAATGTGATGGGCTGAATGACCTGCTTCCACACTGTTGGGAGTCTCTGATGATTCTACTAGTTTTAAAATAGTTACAGAAAATAATATACCAGATCTAAACGTTAAGGTTCTGAATTGGACAAAGGCCAATTTTGATGGCACAAGGCAAGAACTTTCATCTGGCCCCTTAAGCCTGCTCTACCATTCAATAAGATCAGAGCTGATCTTTTCATGGCCTCAGCTCCACATTCCTGCTCTCTCACCATAACCCTTAATTCCTTTCCTGTTCACAAAACTACATTTTGCCTTAAAGGCATTCAAGTTGATAACGTCAAATGATGCACTCGGCAGGGAATTCCACAGATGCACAACCCTTTAGCTGAAGAAGCTCCTCCTGAACTCAGTCCTAAATCTGCTCCCCCTTATTTTGAGGTAATGCTCTGTAGTTTGACCCGCCCGCAGTGGAAATAGCCTCCCTGCTTCTGTCTTATCTACTCCCTTCATAATTTTATTGTTTCCTCTCCAACCTCCCATTCTTCTAAATTACAATGATTATAGAACCAGTTTTCTCAATCTCTCCACATACACCAACCCTCAACTCCCAACTCAAATTAGTGAACCTCCTCTGTACTCCCTCCAGTGCCAGTACATCCTTGCTAATGCAAGGGGACCAAACCTGTACGCAGTACTCCAGGTGTGGCCTCTCCAGCACCCTGTACAGCTGCATCATAACCATCCCTCTAGCAATGAAGGACAATATTCCCTTCACTGCCATAATTACCTGCTGCACCTGCAAACCAACTTCCTGTGATTCATGCACAAGGACACCCAGCTCCCTCTGCACAGCAGCATGCTGCACGTTTTCACCATTTCATCATCAGTTTGCTGTTAGTCCGACCAAAATGGATGACCTCACATATCCCAACACTGAACTCCATCTGCCAGACCCTTACCCACTCACTTAACCTGTGCAGACTGACAGAGGCCTCTGCAGACATTGCTCTACCTCATCTTTGTATCAAATATGAACTCTGACACCGTACACTTGGTCCTCAACTCCAAAACATTTGTGTAAATTGCAAACAGTTGTCGTGCCAACATTAATCCAAACACCCGTTTATTCCCATTCTTTATTTTTTGTTGGTTAACCGATCCAGTATCAATGATAATACATTACCCACAATGCCATGCATTTTTACCTTATTCAGCAGCCTTTTGTTGGCAACGTATCGGATACCTTCTGGAAATCCATGTACACCACATCCACAGAGTCCACCTTGTCCAACGTACTCGTCGTATCCTCAAATAATTCCATTAAATGCGTTAAACGTGACCTGCCTTTCATAAATCCATGCTGTGTCTGCTCAATGAGACAATTTCTACCCAGATATCTCACCACTACTTCCTTGAGAGATTCAAGCATTTTCCCCACTACAGAAGTTAAGCTAACGGGTCCTTTTTGAAAAATAGTAACACCACATTTGCAGCTTCCAGTCTGTCAAAACCATCCCAGAATCCAACAAATGGTAGTAAATTATCACGAGGTCTATTTGTTACTCCCCCCCTCCCCCACCATCTCCTTTAGTCCCTGGGATGCATTCCATCAGAGCCTGGATACCCATCTACCTTTAGGCTGTTATCTTTCCCAACATTTCCTCTTTACTGAGAATGATTGCGTCTGTCTCCTCATCTGCCATTGCCTCCATAGGATGGGACAATGAGAGTACACAGACAGTATGTTCCTGTTAAGGCCAAGGCTGGTAGGTGTAAAGAATGCTGCCTGACGAAAGATATTGTGGGCCTGGTCAAGAAAATGAAGGAGGCATATGGCAGGTACAGAGAGCTGTGTTAGTGTGAATCCCTAGAGGAGTATAGGGGCAGTAGGAGGAGACTCGAGGTAAACCAGGAGGGCAAAAAGGGGACATGAGATAGCTTTAGGAAATAGGCTTAAGGAGAATCCAGAGTGATTGTACAAATACACTAAGGACAAACGAGTAACCAGGCAGATAATAGGTACCCACAAAAATCATCAAGGCTGTCTGTGGAACAGCAGGAGGTGAGAGCGATTCTGTATGAGCGGTGAGATTTTACAAACAAAATGTGCACGTCGGAAAACACAAATTTGAACGTCCCAGTCTCGTGTTTACAGTAAACGGGGAATTGCCTCAGTGTGGCTGCAGGCATGAGTGCGCGCCGCCATCTTTATTCGGGGCAAGAATTCTCTGTACACATGTGGAGCCACCAGTTTTGTAGGGGGCAAGGTGCAGCCAGGCGCATGTGCAGCCTTTCTCTGGTACAGAGTCATTGGGCAGGATTTACACAGACAGAGCACATTCAATCTCAGAGAAATGGATGTTTATTTCTGGATTTTTTTCGTCATTCATTTAAATAATTTGGTATCGTAAATGAGTTTACAGGTCATACAAAATTGGAGGGGTGTGGATAATGAAGAAGGTTACCTCAGATTACAATAAGATATTGATCAGATGGGGTTTAATTTAGGTAAATGTGATGTGCTGCATTTTGGAAAAGCAAATCAGGGCAGGACTTGTACACTGAATGGCAAGGCCCTGAAGACGTTTGCGCAACAAAGAGAGCTTGGACTGCAGGATCATAGTCCTTTCAAGTCAAGTTGCAGGCAGATAGGATGATGAAGAAGGTGTTCAGTATATTTTCCTTTATTGGTTTGAGCATTGAATATAGGATGTGGGAGGTCATGTTGCTGTACAGGACATTCGTTAGGCCACTTTTGGAATATTGTGTGCAATTCCGGCCTGCCTCCTATCAGAAGGGTGCTGTGAAACTTGAAAGGTTTCAAAAAAGACTTACAAGGATGTTGTTCGGGTTGGAGGATTTGAGTTGTAGGGTGAGCCATAAAAGGCAAAGGTGCTCCGGTGTTAGAATCATGAAAGTGTTGGCCCCTTAACAGCGCATCAATGAATATTCATGGGCTATGCATATACCTACGTGAACACAGGCTACTCACAATATGAACACCTATCTCCCTCTCTCTGCCTACATTCCTTGTCTATGTGCCCTTTCCTGCTTCCCTTGTAACATTGTGGGTCTGATTACCCTCCCTGTACTGCAGCTATTCCCCTGTGTTTCTGTGTTTGCCTCAGCTCTCATGGCCCAATTCAGAATGTGGTTAGAATTATCTCCCACTGAGAGTCCCATGTTTATAATTACAGTTAAATAGGGTCCCATGTCATCTTTTAAATACATCAAACCGATTTCATCATCCCCCGTGGTCCTTACATACATCAGGCTTCCTTTCTGTATGATCCTCGATATCACCCTTTTGTCTCTGAGTCACCAAAGTTATTTTAGCCCATTCAGCCTGTCCCCTCCCCAGTGTGTCCCTGTAATATCTGTAAATGCCTGGAGCCACTGATCGGCTGTGCATTGGGGGAACCGACTCTCACCCTCACCCTCTTATTGCAGGGACAGATTCTGCTGTACACGTCAGGGCATCTTGGGCCGAGGGAGGGTCCGTACATCATTTTCGGTGAGACTGTGTACCTCTACTAATTCATCCATATTGTCCCAATAAGGCCCATTATTACCAATTCTCTGTCAGGCTGGGTGTTCATTCACCAACATCTGTCGTTCAGCTGGATAAACGGTTCAGGTTTCGTTTCTGTCAGTTCCCCTTGTTGCTCCCGACTGTCTGTCCAAGTTTGAGCTTTGATGCACAGTGGAGCCATAGACAGGGCCTTCTGGGTCTTATAGGGCGGTGGGTCATCCCACCCATTGTCGTCCCTCTGTCCATACGTGGCTGCTTCACCATCTAACCCGTTCCAGTCAGTGTCACCATCCTCACTGCCTTCTGAGGAGAGCGGGGCACTAGGTACCTCCCCCACTGTAACTACCACCTGGCCCTTTGGCTTTAAGGCCTCACGTCTGAGAGCCACCACCTTCACTTGTTCCTGTTTCCCATAATAATGTAACACATCCTGTCATTCCTGGAATAAAACAGAGCAAAATGTAAATTTGGTTTGACTTGGAATATTAATAATTTGACATTCACTTTGACATATCTATAGAGGTGAGAATTGTACTGTGATTATTTAAGTGAATTTAACATGATCATACAATGAATATAACTCTGATAATCAACGACAATGAATGAACTGAATAATATGTGATTATTTGTACCAGTTCTTGCATTGAAAATTCAATTTTATTTTAATGCTTGTCACCCATTACACCGTGGGCATTGTTATTAGGGAATAAAGTAATGGAAGGATATCAGAGAAAATAAATAGACTTTAATTTTAGCTTCACTGCAATAATGAACCAAAACAATATTTGGAAATATGGTTAAACTACATAACAAAGTTTCCAGTGTCATTATTGACATGAAAACTATTTTAGTTTGCAAGTTGTTTTGCTCTAAGAATAATTGGAAATGAATTGTGATTATGAATTGACCATTTAAAATATATTTTGAAGAGAATAGTCAGATATATTTTTTGGAGGAAACTTAGGAAAGGAAATAAATATGTATGCATTGGTATTAATAGTTTTAAAATGTTTGGAAGTTGACTAGAATTATTTAATCGAGAGAGGCTGCATGATTATTAAGACTAATTCACCTTTTTCATTTCATTGTTGTTTTCCCTAGAATCTGTTGTGGTGTAAGCTCTTGTTGTGTGCAATGGACTGTCACTAATAGCTTAATTAACCTGCAAGTCTCAGATCAGGTTTCCTTTGTCTGTAAGTGCGCGACACACCTGCTTTTCTGAAGGGAAACAGAGACTCTTTTCAAAGGAAATAAGTGGCAGTTCTCACTGAGAATGATTTCTACCGCACACCATAAGCAGGGAAGTGTTTTTCTGAAGAATTTCATTGTCTATCTACAAACTGATGGTGTGTTTGTCATATACCTGTGTTTGTCAGTTTGTGGAGGATTCAGCACCTTTGTTTTGAGCTAGTTTTATACAAGTAGTTGGTTCATTCTGTCTTTGCCAAGAATGTTGTTTACTTTCCCCTTTTACTGTGATTCTGCAGGTTAGAATATTCTGAGAGTCAGTAATATTCAATAACTGAACATTGAATGATTTTGACTCTAACAGAGCAGTCGCCTTGTTTTCAGCTAATTATTCACTTTCCATTTCCTGGTTGTGTTGAATGTTACAGAAACAGGCTCTGAGCAATGTTTCCATTCACTTGTGTTGGAGTCACTGACAGCCACGTGGTCAGTCAGTTTCAGGCTGATGGATCAGTTTCTCTGTCCTATTAGATGGTGGTCACTTGCTCAGTTTCTGATGGCTCACCTCAGTGTCAGTCCATCAGCTGCTGAAACCCTGCATCCAGCATTTGTTCCCTCTCACAGTGACTACTCCAACACAGTCCCAGCTTGTCTCCCACCTTCACCTCCACATCCTCATGATCACCTCAGATTCTACTGTCTGTGTCCTTAAAGCAAGTCACGAAAGACATCTCCCTCCATTTTAACCTCATCGACATTATGTTCAGAAATATGATTTCAAAATTTGGTTCACTGCTTTTAAACCTACCCATGCCTTCACCCTGTCCTCCCAGTGTAGTTCCACACCTCCCTGAGGTAGCTGCACTTATCCAATTCCAGCTGCATGAGAGTTTCTTGTTTTCATCTCCTCCCTGTTGGTGGCTTTAGTTTCAGCTGCTTTGAACCTAAACTTGGTAATTCTCTTCCCCCAATCCCTTCAACTCTCCTCCATTCTATCAGCACTCCTTTATTTAATCCAGTTTGATCAAGGATTTGGTTTCCACCCGTAAAACTGTCCCTTTGTAGCTCGGTAACAGCCTCGTGTTATCATTGCTGAACTGTTAATCCAGAGACCCAGCGAATATTCTGGGGACCCTGATTCAAATCGCATTACAGCAAATGTGGACCTTGAATTTAATAATCATCTAAAATTATGGGTCTGTTGATGACCATGAAACTATTATTGATTGTCAGGAAAAACCCATCTGTGTCACTGATGTCCTTTAGGGAAGGAATCTGCCATCCTTACCTGGTCTGGCCTGCATGTGACTCCTGACCCACAGCAATATTGTTAACTCTTAACTGCTCTCTGGGTAATAAATGTTGCCCTAGCCAGTGGCGCCTGCATCCAGTGAATGAATTTTAAACAAAGCTCTCAGTCTGGGATCATGTGAGAAAGAAGCAGAAGGTGACCATTATGCCCCTTGAGCCTGCTCCACCATTCAAGAAGACCAAGCCTGATCTGTTTGTGATTTTTATTCCATCTTGCCCCAATGCCCCTTAACACGAATCTATCAACCGGTGTCTTAAAAATACTCAGTGAATCCACCTTCTGGGGCAGAGTTCCAAAGTTGCACAGCCTTCTGAGAGGAAACAAATTTCATTATCTATGTCCTGAAAGGGTGAAGCCAATTTTAAAGCAGTTCCCTCTAGTTCAGGAATGACCCACAAGAGGAAATATCCTTTCCACATCCACCTTATCAAACCATGCAGGATCTTATATACTTCAGTCATGTCACCCCTCACTCCAACTGAAACAAAACCAGCCTGTCCAACCAACCCACATTTTATTTCTGTCATGCCGGTATGAGTGGGGTTGAAATGTTGTCTAATCTTTATTATGCAGTGAATGTGTTGCTTCACTGTGTGGGTTTCAAGAATCAACATGAGCCATACTAGCTTTCCTGTCTCACTGTATTACATATAGCTTACATCACTGTAGTGTTTCCATGCCTCCCTACTTTGTCTAATGAAAAGGAAGGAGAGATAGATTGAGAGAAGTTGTTTGAAAATTTGTTGTCGTCAAAAAAATATTTGGTCTTTTTGTAGAGATTGCATTATAATTGAAATAACCAGTTCGTTAAATATTACTGACAAAATAGTACCAACAATTTACCAATGACTGAGGCTAGGATTAATACCCAGTTATTTCCCTTCTTTTTCCTTACTCCCTTCTTGTGGTTGGGGGTTATATTAGCAATGTTCCTGTCCTCTGGGACAGTCCCTGACTCCAGTGATACCGGAAAGCTCACAATTAAAGCCTCCACTATCCCTTCAGCTATCACCTTCTGGGGCGTGGTCCATCTGTCCAGGTAATAGATCTATTTTCAAATTTTTCAATTTTTTAGCATTTTCTCCTTGGTGACTCTTAAATGCTCTCTGGGTAATACATTTTGCCCTAGCCAGTGGCACCTACATCTAGTGAATGAATTTTAAACAAAGCTGTCAGTCCTGGGATCATGTGAGAAAGAAGAAGAAGGTGACCATTCGACCCCTCGAGCCTGCTCTACCATTCAATAAGACCAAGCCTGATCTGTTCGTGATTTATATTCCACACTCATCTCTGTTCCACCGCCACCCGCCCCACCCCCATCCCCGCCACCCCGACTGTCCCTGAAATTTTGGGATATTATTTGTGTCTTCCACCATGGAGACTGATGCAAAGTACTTATTCAGTTCCTTATCCATTTCTTTGTTCCCCATTACTATTCTTCCAGCCTCAATTTCCAGCAGCACATGTCCATTTTCGCCTCTCTTTTGAACTTTATGTAACTAAAGAAACTCCGGCAATCATGTTTTTAATATTACACACTCGCTTTCTCTCATGCTTAATCTTCTTTCTCCTTATGTTTTTTCTTCATTGTTCTCCATTGTTCTTTTTTGGCTTCCCATTTCACTGACATCCCACTGCCCTTTGCCATGTGATATGTTGCTTGTATGCTTTCCCTGACTTCCCGAGTCAGCCATGGTTGCCTCACCCTCCCTGATCCATGCTGCTTTTTCCTCGGGATGAATTTTTACTGTGTCACCCGGACACTCCCAGAATCCCTAGCCATCACTGTTCCACTCTCTTTCCTGCTTGACTCCTCTCTCAGTCAATTCACTCCAGCTTCTCCCTCATGTCTCTGTAGCTGCCTTTATTCAGCTGGAATACAGTTACATCTGATTCCATCTTCTCCCTCTCAAACTGCCGCGTAAATTCTATCATATTATGGTCCCTGCCTCCTCAGTGTTCATTCACGTTAACCTCCCTTATCAAGTCTGCCTCATTGCACAACACTAAATCCAGAATTGCCTGTTCCCTAGTGGGCTCCACTGCAACCTTCTTCAAAAAGCCATGTTGCAGAGATTCCACAAATTCATTTTCTTGCAATCCACTATCATCCTGATTTTCCCAGTCCCCCTGCATATTGAAATCCCCCCGATCACTGTAACCTTACCTTCCTTACATGCTTTTCCTATCTCCTCATGTAACTTATGCCCAAATCCTGACTATTGTTTGGAGCTCTACAGATAACTCCCATTATGTTTTTTTTAACCTTTGCGGTTCCTCATCTCCACCCACACAGATTCTACATCATCTGAGCCAATGTCATTTATTGCTCTTGACTTAATTCCATTTCTTACTGTTCACTAACCCCAGCCTCTCTGCCCACCTGCCTGCCTTTTCATTTGGATGTGCATTCTTGGATATTTAGCTCCCAGAAAGCTTCAGCCTTATCTTTTGCACTGATGTGTTCAGCTCTTCCATCATTGATGATGGGAATATTTGTAGAACCTCCTTTTCCGGTGAGTTGTTCAATTCTCCACCACCATTCTCGACTGGATGTGGAATGAATGTAGAGTTTAGGTCTGATCTGTTGGTTGCTGCATCGCTCAGCTCTATCTGCAGGTGGGACCTGTCTCCAAAAGGACTGTGCTGTGGTAACTGACACTGACATGGACTGTCTCATTTTCTTCTTCAATCCAATCAAGCGAGCTATTGCATTTTATTCCCTCCGTTTTCCGATCTTAATAAATATCCAATCAATTTCAGAGCAAAATGCTTTCAAAATATTGAATCAATTTATTTGTTTAGATACTAGCACTAATTATCAAGTCATTGCCTTGACAATAATTGCATAATAATTTAAATTAGTTTTGCTAACAGGTATATTGTGGTTCATATATCAATTTAATTTATTGACTCTTAGGACAAATAGTATAACATTTTCTTTTTTCAGAATTCTAACAACAATTATTAAGTCATCAGCATTACAATAATTTCACAAAGCTTTAACTTATTCTGGCTAACAATTAGTGAATTTCATATTTGAAAATAATCTAGTGTTCCCTTGTACTAATACAGTAATATAAAAATCCATTTTCTTTCAGATCATCACACATACAAAAGAATCAATGATTTCTGATACAACACTCGTTGTAAAAATCTGACTTTTTTCTCATTAAGAGTCATCGAGTCATAGAGGCATACAACATGGAAACAGACCCTTCACTCCAACCCATCCATGCCGACCACATTTCCCAACACAATCTAATCCCACCATATCCCTCCAAACGCTTCCTATTCATATACCAATCCAAATGCCTCTTAAATGTTGCAATTGTACCAGCCTTCACCACTTCCTCTGGCAGCTCATTCTATACACTTACGACCCTCTGTGTGAAAAAGTTGCCCTGTAGGTCTCTTTTATATCTTCCCATCTCAACCTAAACCTACCATCTTTAGTTCTAGACTCCCCGACCCCAGAGAAAAGACTTTGCCTACTTACCCTATCCATGCCCCTCAAAATTTTGTAAATCTCTATATGGTCACGCCTCAGCCTCCAATGCTCCAGGGAAAACAGCCCCAGACTGTTCAGCCTTTCCCTGTAGTTCAAATCCTCCAACCCTGGCAACATCCTTGTAAGTCTTTTCTGAACCCTTTCAAGTTTCACAACTTCTTACCGGTAGGTAGGAGGCCAGAATTGCACGAAATATTCCAACAGTGGCCTAACCACTGTCCTGTACAGCCCAAAACATGACCTTCTGACTTCTGTACTCAATACTCTGACCAATAAAGGAAAGCATACCAAACGCCGCCTTCACTATCCTATCTACCTGCGACTTCACTTTCAAGGAGCTATGAACCTGCACTCCAAGGTCTCTTTGTTCAGCAACACTCCCAAGGACCTTACCACTAAGTGTATAAGTCCTGCTAAGATTTGTTTTCCCAAAATGCAGCACCTCGCATTTAACTGAATTAAACTCCATCTGCTACTTCTCAGCCCATTGGTCCATCTGGTCCAGATCCTATTGTAATGTGAGGTAGCCCTCTTGGCTCTCCAGTGCACCTCCAATTTTGGTGTCATCTGCAAACTTACTAACTATACCTCTTATGCTCGCATCCAAGTCATTTATATAAATGTCAAAATGTAGAGGAACCATCACCGATCCTTGTGGCACTCCACTGGTCACAGACATCCAGTCTGAAAAACAACCCTCCACCACCACCCTCTGTCTTCTACCTTTGAGCCAGTTCTGTATCCAAATGGCTAGTTCTCCCCATATTCCGTGAGATCTAACCTTACTAATTAGTTTCCTATGGGAAGAACGCCTTACTGAAGTCCATATAAATCGCATCTACTGCTCTGCCAAAATCAAACCTCTTTGTTACTTCCTCAAAAAACTCAAGCAAGTTTGTGAGATATGATTTCCCACGCACAAAGCCATGATGACTATCCATAATCAGTGCTTGGCTTTCCAAACACATGTACGTCTGGTCTCTCAGGATTTGCTCCAACAACTTGCCCACCACCGAGGTCAGGCTCACTGGTCTATTGTTCCCTGGCTTGTCCTTACTGCCCTTCTTGCCCTAACGTTGGCACCACATTAGCCAAAGTCCAGTCTTCCGGCGCCTCACCTGTGACTATCGATGATACAAATATCTCAGCAAGAGGCCCAACAATCACTTCTCTAGTTTCCCGCAGAGTTCTCGGGTATACCTGATCAGGTCCTGGGGATTTATCCACCTTTACCCATTTCAAGACATCCAGGGTTTCCTTCTCTGTTATCTGGACATTGTGCAAGATATCACCATCTATTTCCCGACAGTCTATATCCCTTCCATATCCTTTTCCACGTTAAATACTGATGCAAAATACTCATTTAGTATCTCCACCATTTTCTGCGGCTCCCCACAAAGGCCGCCATTTGAATGACCTCGGTAACTTCAAATTTATTAATTTTGAAAACCTTAATTACTTTTCCCTGCAATAATTCCTGTTTATGTCCACACATAGCTCAGTCAAATAGCAAGGTGAGATTTATCATTATTCTAATGTTCGCTAATAGAGCTTTGAAAATCTATTTGTTGCTAATATGTAATAACTGTTCAGTTCAGTACATAGAACATCGAACAGTACAACACAGTACAGGACATTTGGTCCATGTGCTAACCTTTTATCCTCTTCTAAGATCAAACTAACCTATATTCCCTTCATTTTGCTATCATTCATTTACGTAGCCATGAGTTACTTAGATACACTTACTGTATCTGACTCTACTACCACTGCTGGGAGTACATTCCGCACACTCATCACTCTGTAATAGGAACCTACCTCTGACATCTCCACTAAGCATGCCTCCATTCACCTTGAAATTATGCCCTCTTATGATAGTCATTTCCACCTGGGAAAAAGAGTCTCTGGTTGTTCACTCGATCTAAGCCTCTCATCACTCTATCTAAGCCTGTCTGTCAAGTTGCCTCTCATCCTTCTTTGCTCCAATGAGAAAAGCCCTCGCTCCTTCAACCTTTCATCAGAAGACGTGCCCTCTACTTCAGGCAGGATCCTGGTAAACCTCCTCTATGAGGGATCTATGGACATGGACTCCAAGATCCCTCTGTTCCTCCACACTGCCAAAAATCCTACATTTCATTCAATAGTCTGCATTCAAATTCAAAATTCTAAAATGAATCTCTTCACACTTTTCCAGGTTGAACTCAATCTCCTACTTCTCAGCTCAGATCAATGTCAATGTCCCGTTGAAATCTTGAAACACAGTTTAAAAGACAAATCAAATGAGTCCTAGATGAGTGTTCGCTACAAATAAAGGTACGTAGAATTCAGGAAGAGCTGACCTATTTGAATGATTAAACAATTCCTTCTAGAAAACACAGTAACTAAATCTTTCTTACAATTCAGTAATCCTGCAACTAGATTATACTTCTCAGTTTACATATCTTAATGAATATCTAATTAATGTCTGTGTAAACTGCTGGAAAATGTTTAATCATTTCATTTGTTAAAACGCCACCGTTAATTATCACATCGCTGTCACAATAAGTGAACTCTATTTTAATTATTGACTGAGGTCAAGTGACCTGTGGCCCGAAATTGAATGTTTGAAATTCACCGACAGCCACAGAAATCTGATCGAAAAGAAACCTGCTCAAATGAAATCAAACAGAGCCAGCATCATTCAGCTCCAGAAAAGAGGTCACAAAAGTTCCGGGGATCCAGTGACAACCAGCCTGAGAGTTGTGTATTCGAGAGGTTGAACCAGATTTTCTGGCATCTTGGCTTCCAGCCAGTTCCTGAGCATAGCACGCCTCTCATGGGAAGGAAAACAGTGAAGGATGTTTGTACCAACCCACTGGATGGATCGAATACAGCTCATGATCATCCTCAAAATTTTGTCACAAGATTATTAATCATTTGCCAAATCATGCAAAATAGCCCAATGCTACTGAAATCAAATTACTCTTAATCACTGCACATAAAACCAAACGATGGTCTTCAAGGTCACCTAATCACTGTTCACTGAATATCTCTTTGTAATAATCTTATTTTTCCCAGGATGAATAACCACAACAAACATCACCATAACACCCCATCCAAAGATATGCAATAGGCACCTTCTTATAATTTACACACATCTTTCTCTGACCAATAATCACCCTTCATCATTAATAGATGAGCAAGCTAATACTGACATTTATTGAGATGAAGAAATTCCTGAATATTACTAATGTTTGTGATAGGTTTCTCGACTATTCATCACAGCAAAAGTGTAATTATGGCTCACTGTATTTGTAGCTGCAAGCATTTGCGCATAACCGATTATACATTTTTTCAGAGAAATTTTGAAAATAATTGTGCGACAAATACTGTTGCCTATTTTTTGCTGTGATACCCACATTCCTTATCTATTTATTCTCTTCCCAACTCTGACTCAAATTTGTAAATATTGATGATATGAAAAATTCCATGAAATTATTCTTTTTGGGAAGAAATGTAAAGCAAGAAATTCTTGAATAACTGAGAATTATGAATGACAAAACAATGATAATTAATAATCACTGAATGTCTAATATGTTTTTTGTCAATCTACCAAAAAAGCAATTTAATCTTCATGTCTCTGATCTCAATAAAAAGTCTAATCAACATTAGAGCAAAATAATTTTAAAATATCGAATCATTTAATTTGCCAGAGTACTAAAATTAATTGTAAATTCATTGTCACTCCATTAACCAGACGGTAATTCAGTTAAATCTTTGTGACAAGCATCGTGAGATTCCCATTTTAGTTTAATATGTTATTTCTTACAATGAAAAATGTAGTCATTCTATCCAGGTTAAAACATCCACAAACCAACCAATGAAACAACCAAGCATTCATAGTAAATATGTTATCTCTTCTTGATGTGAAAACACAAAGTAATCATGGAATTAATATGAAACCTTAAGTCATGTCAGATTGCTATTCTACCCTAATAATTACTGTTCATGTCTACACTTTACACAGTTGCACAGTAAAATCAGATTTCTCACCAATTTAATGTTTGACATTAACTGTTTTTCAGACTAATTGTTGCTTATATCCAATATTTAATAATAGTTCAATCCAGTACATTCATCCCAAAGTGTAGTATCATGTTTCCATACATTGACTTGTGTAAACACATTGCACTGTACAGTTTTGCAATCATAGCAAATGCTGATTTTTATTGTAATAGTGCAATGCTAGTTGATTTTTAGTTCAATAATGAAATTCGTGTTGATGTTTATTTTAATCCTGTTTCATTTGCTTTGATTATATTTCAATTCCATACGAACATGCATTTTAATTTAAATGATTACACTAAAAGCTACATTGTGTTTCTTGCTAAAAAAAATTTTAAAGTTCCCATTCCACTTTCTTTTGTGAGAAATGAAGTTACCTACATCTCTTGTTCAGGTCAACAAACACAATAACTTTTGAATTCTTGAAAGTTGTACCCCTTTTTTTAAAAAAAAAGGAAAGTATCTTTTAGCTGAAATATCACGTCAAGAGATTTTTTGCTTTTTCAGATCATGTGCCCTGCAGAAGTGTTTTTATGTTCAATTTGTTACAACAAACAGCTGCTTTGGAACTGTTGATTTTGTTTTAATGTTTATTACAACATTACTTATTAATGTTCAATAATCACAAAATCATGCAAATTGATTTTCTATCAAATGTCATTGACTGTATCTTGTGGTCACTCAGATATTCACTTTCTTTACCAATAATTTTCTTCCAAATTCAGGTACTAATGTTTCAACATTGATCAGGATAAAATCACATAAATTAAAAATACATGTTTCTACAATTAATTGAATTGAATGAAATGCATTACTGTATTTTTTGCGAGAAATGAAGTTACCTACATCACTTGTTTAGTTCAACAAACACAATAACTTTTGAATTGTATTGTCTGCATTTTTCATCAAAAATAAATTATTTTCAATAATAACTGAATGGCTCATTTATTGTTCCCAGTCCATCAATCTCGCGACTATATTTCAGTTTTCAGTTTACTGAGCATAATGAACGTCTAATCAACATCAGAGCAAAGTGTTTTTAAAATATTGAATTGATTTATTTGTTCAGATTACAGCATTTATTTTGAATTCATTAGCCTTATAATAATTGCAGAATAATTTGTTTGTGTTTCTAACGTGATCCACATTTTAATTTAATGTATTGTTTAATTTAATCCACTGTAACAATATTGTTGTTTTCAGGTCAACTATCCCACAATGGAACCAGTGATTTTGCATCCAACATATTTTGAAAGTATCTGACTTTTACTGATTTGAATGATCGCATTAATCTCAGCCGTAGAAATTCAGGGAACTGCAATTACATTTCACTGCAATAATTCTTGTTCATGTCTACACATTGCACAGTCACATTGCAAAATTAAATTGCTCCTTCTTCTAAGTGCGTAGATAGATTTTCAAAATTCTAATTTCTAATAATTGTTCAGTTCAGTAAGGGGTATAAATGTGCAATAATGGCTCAGTGCAAGAACTGTTGTGAAGATATTGCAGTGTACAATCTCACAATCATTGTAAAGATCAATTTCTGCTTTAACCATGGAAACATAGTTGAATTGATTTAATTATATTTCACTTCAATGTTCATATTCATTGTGTTTTTAATCACAATAAGAGTGAACTATTTTACATGACAAAATTAAAATTCATTCCACTTTATTTCTGGGCACAAAACAGAATTAACACACGCTCGTTCTCTCCTTTACCAATCACAGTCAACTTTGAATTGTAGAATGGTAGATTGGCACAGCACAGAAACAGCCCATTCAGCCCAACTTGGCATGCTGGCCAGGTTTCCTAAACTAAACTCGTCCCATTTTCCTGTGTTTGTTCCATACCCCTCTGGATGTTTTCTATCCATGTAACTGTCCAAAAGTCGTTTACATGTTGTAATTGTACCAGCCGCTGCCCCTTCCTCTCACAGCTCATCCCATATGTGCCAAACATATTGTACGAATAAAATTGCCCGTCAGATCCCTCTTCGATCTTTCCCCTCTCAATTTAAATATTATTTACACTGTAGAATCTTTAATACTGCAAAGTTGATAGGTATTTAGAAGCAGCATAATCCCCTTTATATTTTAATCAGTGACCTAAAGCCAATAAAGTGCAGATATTGTGGTCATAGCAATGAACAACGGATACAAGTTGAGGAAATGTTGGATTGAAAAGCAATTCAATAGACACCTAGATATGTTCTAACCAACTCACAGAGGTGCTTTGACACATCTCTGTTGAAGGTGGGAATTCAACCCATGCCTCCTGGTGTATTAGTACAGACATTACCAGAGCGCTCAATAATGTTCCCATGCAGGATGGGCAGGACTATAATCATATACTTACTATGGTTACTCAATGGGAAACTGCTCAGATATTTATTGTGATAATTGGACTAGGATTGTATTAGACAGTTCAGTGTGTAATTGACCAATTAAAATAATTAGTAATTTCTAATACTGATGGACCGAAGCGACATTGATCTCAATGAAATAAAAATGTCACGATAGTCAAATAATTCGATATGTTTGAAACAATTATTCATATACAGAAATTAAAATTAAACTGCTTTGTAATGCATATGAATTGGAAATAAAGAATTAGTCATTCAATGTGACTACTCAGCGAAAGACAACTTCCCTCATTTTCACAAAATTGTGATTTCTAAGAATTCAAGTTTTACTGTAATAGAACAAACATTTCGGGTGTAGGTTTGCTCGCTGATTTTTAGGTTTGATATCCAGACGTTTCATTACCTGGCTAGGTAACATCATCAGTGGCGACCTCCAAGTGAAGCGAAGCTGTTGTCTCCTGCTTTCTATTTATATCTTTCTCCTGGATGGGGTTCCTGGGGTTTGTGGTGATTTCATTTCCTGTTCGTTTTCTGCGTGGTTGATCGATGGCATCTAGATCCATGTGTGTGCTTATGGCGTTGTGGTTGGAGTGCCAGGCCTCTAGGAAATCTCTGGCATGTCTTTGCTTAGCCTATCCCAGGATAGATGTGTTGATCCAGTCGAAATGGTGTTTTTTTTTCATCCGTGTAAAAAAAACACATTTCAACTGGGACAACACATCTATCCTGGGATAGGCTAAGCAAAGACATGCCAGAGAATTCCTAGAGGCCTGACACACCAACCACAACGCCATAAACAAGCACAGAGATCTAGCTGCCATCTATCAACCCCGCAGAAAACGAACACGAAATGACATCACCACAAAACCCAGCAATCCCACCAAGGAGAAAGATACAAATAGAAAGCAGGAGACAACAGCTTCGCTTCACTTGGAGGTTGCCACTGATGATGTTACCTAGGCAGGTAATGAAACGTCTGGATATCAAACCTACAGCTCAGCGAGCAAACCTACACCCTAAACCTCAACCTGAGGTATAAACCGTCACAAACCTTGCGAGAACAAACATTTGTTAATTCTGTTTTGCGTACGGAAGAAATACATGAAATTGAAATGATACTTAGCATGAAAACAGTTCGTTCTTATTGTAATAATCAGAAAACAGAAATGTTGGCATTGAAATGAAAAACAATCAGGACAAGAATGCAAAAAACGGTGGCTACTGGAAATCAGAAACAAAATCAGAAATTGCTGGAAAATAGTTCAGCAGATCTGGCAGCATTTGTGAAGAGAAATCAGAGTTAATGCTTTGGGTCCAGTGACCCATCTTCAGAATGCATTTTTGCTCACAGTCAGTTCAATCCAACTAAGCTTCCACACTTCAAACTATTTTTGGTAAGATTAAGAGATTGTAGAGTGCAATACGTTTTGCATCAGTTGATGTACTGAGCCGTAATTCCTCATCTAAAGTTGGAGATATTAGATTTCAACAATGATTACCGGTTTGTTAATTGCAATAATTAGTTTTAAAATGGCTGATAGCAAATTTAAGAATGATGAGAAAACCCTTATTGCAATGTAATTGTGCAATATGTTGGAAAGAACTGAAATATTTATGTGAAAAATAGTTAGCCACTTCTTAATTGATAAGGCTGATTAATATTCCTTCCATTAATATGAGAATTCAAATGAAAGAAAACGAGATAGTTATTATGAATTTTGGATGAGAAACCATTGGTGGATTGCAGGTCTGTTGACCTGAAAAGAAAGTTAATATTTCATTATGATACTTGCAATCAGAAATAATGGATTAAACTGAAATGTGAATCGTATGGTGCTCATTACTAAGATTAAAATACATTATGGTGTGGTAATTGAAATGACAATAAACTAACAATTAATGTTAGAACTCAACACTTAAAATGATTCAATATTTTCAAAGCTTTTTTTTTACTCGGTATTCATTAAGATCAGAAAACTGAGAATTAAAATATTGGGTTAATTTAAAAACAAAAATAGACCTTCAGAGATTATTCATCAGCATTGTTCTGATTCAAGAATTCTGCATTTCTTTCATTTTCTGTCTTTTTTTCCAAAGGGATCTGTACTGAAACTTTTCTGTTTGTGATAAAAATGGATATAAGTGACATGGATTAAAATCGAATTGAGTGAGTTAATAGGTTTGCAGGCATTACAAAGTTCAGTGGAGTTGTGGATAATGTAGAAGGTTGTCAAGGAATACTGCAGGATAAAAGATAAATTGCAGATATGGGCAGAGAAATTCAAGGTGAAGTTTAATCCATATAAGTGTGAGGTGTTTCACTTTGGGAGATCTAATACTAAGGAAAAGTGTATAATGGCAGGACCCTGACCAGCTTTGTTGTTCAAAGTGATCTTGGCGTTCAAGACCATGGCTCCCTGAAAATGACCATGCAAATAGATAGGGTGGTAAGGAAGGCAAATGGCATGCTTGTCTTTATTGGTCACGGAACTGGTTACAAGAGTCAGGAAGTCATGTTGTAACCAAAGTCATGTTATAAGACTTTGGTTAAGGCATACTTAAACGATTGTATTCATATCTGTTTGCCACATTACAAGACGGCTATGGAGGCTTTGGAGAAGGTACAGAGAGCAGTTACCCGGATGCTGTCTGGATTTGGAGAGGCGAGAAAAACTCATTCTACCTTTTTGTGGAGTGGCAGAGGCTGGGGGAAGACTTTATGTAAGTCTATGCAATCATGAGATACATAGATAGGTTTGACACTCTGAATGTTTTTCCCAGAGTTGAAACGTCAAAACTATGTGACTTGCGTTTAAGGTTAGGGGAGACAGTTCAAGGGGCAATTTGTTTTTTTACACGGGAGTGGGGGTAGGTGTCTGGAATGAACTTCCAGCGATGGTGGGAGAGGCAGATGCGTTAAGGCTCTTTACTGTTCATTTAGATAATTTGGAAGGATATGGACCAAGGGTAGGCCGAAGCGGTGAGTGTCTTTTGCATTATGTTCAGCACAACGTTTTGGGCCAAATGACCTATTCCTGTGCTGCACAGATCATTGAGAGAAAACTAATGTCTCACTCATATGACATTTAATCTAATCAATATTAATCACTGGTGTCAGAAATACGAATAAAGTAAGTAGAGAATGAACTTAACTATAATCAAAAGATATAGTCAATGACATTTACAGAGGTATTTTTTTTATATTTGTTCTGAATTGTCAGATTAATAACTTTGGTGATGTATTGAAATGTTTACAGTTACAGAATTAAAAAAAACCGTTCAGGTCTACACCAAAAAGCATTGCTTTTCCACCCAATGCTCATTGGAAATATTTGAATGCTACTCATTTCTACAAGAAACGTAATCACAACCTGATCAATTATGAGATATCTAATGGCATTTCACCAATAATTACTGTTTATTTCGACACATTGCTCATTCAAATAGCAATGTGAGATTTCTCATTAATATTCAGTTCACTGACAGTATAATAATAATTTTGTTATTGCTAATATCTAACCATTGCCTATCTAAATGGAGTATGAAGTTGGAATTATGGCTCAGTACATCAACTGGTGGAAATAAATTGCAGTGTTCACTCCCCCAATTATTGTGAATATCAATGTGTATTTTAATTTGGTTTGATTATATTGTTCTTCAACGCCAAGATTTATTGTATTTCTGTTCACAGTAAGATTTAAATATTTTAAAGCTAAAATAAATTTCAAATTTGTGACATTTTGTGTAAACAAGAAAAAAGGATTTTACAGCTGTTTGCTCTTTCCTTTATCAATCAGAGTGAATATGGAATTGTTGGAAGTTATACGTTTGTGGAAGGAGGGGAAGTTCTCTGCAGCTGAATAGTCACTGTGAATAACATTTTCTTCAGATTGCGTCCTACTGCTAAATGTTCTAATGATCTTTCTAATATAAGAAAAAAAACACTTTAAACATATACAGCAGTTGTATTTTTTTATGAATTTACAATAAATGCATGATGTGTCTATTTATCTTTCTCTCAATTATCATAATCTTAATTTTTAAGTAAGAGCATATGTGATTAGTTCCATCATTATTGTGAATTGCCATTTCATTCTCAGTCGATTACACAGAAACAGTCTAATTAATTACCAGCCCAGTTATCGGAATGAACACTGGTTCGTTTGCATTTGAGTAATCCCAATCGATTATAATCCCACCCTTCCTTGGTGGGAAGATAACGAAAGGAACTTGTGGAGCTCTACTAGTGTCTCTCTCCTAGGAGAATCAAAGTAATCACAACCTGATAAATTATGAGATATCTAATGCCATTTCACCAATAATTACTGTTGGAGGTGTGAGTTCATCTTGAACAGAGATGCATCAGAGCAGCTTCGAATGGTGATTAGAATATAACTAAGCGGAGTTTGCATTGTTTTTAAATCCAGTTTTGGATCTGCTTCTGTCTGTGATTCATTCTAATAATCTCACAATCTGCAATCTTTTATCTGCAGGTTATTAATAAAAGGATGTATCACATTGCATTGTCTCTAAATTTTAAGTTTGAGGACTTAGTAGTTTTCAAAATTTAATATATCTAAGAAATGAAATTCATTTGATTTTAAAATCAAAATACCTTGCTACATCCAATTATTATGCATATGGTGGACAACAGGATTTTAATGCCAATCAGATCATGAATGCCCAAACATTGTTTATTCTGTGAACTTAATTCTGCAGAAGAGATTCAATAAGCATTTAGCACATCAGTATTGTATATTTGAACACCTCACATGTACTTATCCTTATTTTCTAGTCCAAGCAAGATGAAAAAAAAGTTCGATTTTTCTTCAGTAAAATGAAGCAAATGCCACTTGCTATTACCCTTCAGTTCTTCAGATTACCTTTATTATACAATACAATGTTGTAATTCATCTCATTATTGCTATGTCTTTTATTAAGTTTAATTTCTACTTAATGTTCAATTGATGAACTGCCTGAGAGTTCGGTTTATTTTTCCTCCGAGCAGAGCGCTTTAGGGAACATCTCCGAGACACCCGCACCAATCAACCAAACCGCCCCGTGGCCCAACATTTCAACTCCCCCACCCACTCTGCCGAGGACATGGAGGTCCTGGGCCTCCTTCACCGCCGCTCCCTCACCACCAGACGCCTGGAGGAGGAACGCCTCATCTTCCGCCTCGGAACACTTCAGCCCCAGGGCATCAATGTGGACTTCAACAGCTTCCTCATTTCCCCTTCCCCCACCTCATTCTAGTTTCAAACTTCCAGCTCACTTACTGTCTCCTTGACTTGTCCGACCTGCCTATCTTCTTTTCCACCTATCCACTCCACCCTCTTCTCTTTGACCTATCACCTTCATCTCCTCCCCCACTCACCCATTGTACTCTATGCTACTTTCTCCCCACCCCCACCCTCCTCTAGCTTATCTCTCCATGCTTCAGGCTCACTGCCTTTATTCCCGAAACGTCGATTTCGCTGCTCGTTGGATGCTGCCTGAACTGCTGTGCTCTTCCAGCACCACTAATCCAGTATTTGATTTTCAGCATCTGCAGTCATTGTTTTTACCTTATTTTTCCAATGGCCGAGTCAAATTGATTGTAAAGATGAAATGCTTTGAAAATCGATTTTGCATATATCTCACTTATCACATGTGGTTTTTCAGTTTGTTTCACGAAGTTAAAAAAATCACACAACACCTGGTTATAGTCCAGCAGGTTTATTTGGAAGCATTGGTTTACCTGGCGCTGTCTGTGCATCAGATCACCCGATACAGAGGCAGAACCTTGAAAACTAGTGATTCCAAACAAACCTGTTGGACTATAACCTGGTGTCGTGTGATTTTGAACTTTGTCCACCCCGGTCCAACTCCGGCATCTCCAAATCATTGTTGCACAAAGGAATCCTCGTAATTTTATAAAGAAAATATGACATTAGTTAAGACTTTTAACACACGATTATTAATCCCTTCCGTTATTAGTAAAATATCTCAATGTAATTTTTAAAAAATGCTCACAGACACGGCGCATACAGTCACACAAAGTCTTCCTGGTCATCTAATTACTGCTCAGGAGAAAAACCTGAGGAAGTATCTTATTGTTCCTGAGAACAAGAACCACAGTAAATATTTGGTGAACAATTCCACCCAATACATGCACTTGATTTCTTACATCTGACTTCAGTAATTGCACAGGAAATATTTCACTAAAACCAATAACCATGCTTTATTACAAATGACCGAGGATTCGAACATCAACATACGGAGCCGCTTTCCAATCAGGGTTCCAGTTGGAGTGTCGCACAATAAAGTAACTTAATTTTGACTTAGTACAACTGTAGGTGAAAACATTTTGAGCTCGCACTTTAAACATCTTTATCTGCTTAGTCAGAGAAAATACTGAATGGTGACACTGTAAAATTAATTTATTTTGACTTTCACTCCTGCAAATACTCGTGAATTGCTTCTCGTTTTCTTCCTAGTTCTGATACAAATGTCGAAATAAATTAGGATAATAAAAGTTTAGGAATAATAAGAGTGTTCTTTGCAAGGACGATATGAAGATGTTCACAGTCGTCGAATTACTGTTGAGTAGAACATTTTTCATAAGGGTCTTATTGTAACGAGCCAATGCTTTTTGTGACTGTTTTTAGTTGTGACTGGTATTTTTGTGACTCGTGTTTTTTGTGTTCAAGTGAGTAAATATTTAAATTTCAAACCTTCAAAACCTTTGAGGGACAAAGAAATGATGAGAGCAGAATCGCTGACACTCCAAGAATCTGTTATTCAAGATATTTGGAAAGGCACATTTGGTGACATACAAGGAATAAATTTCACAAGTATAGAAATAGCCTGTGGCGAGGTAAAGTTGTAGGGGTGGGGTGTAGTCGGTTGGAAGCCGCGGGGAAACAATGTCTCAGTTGTTTGACTTTAAAAGTCTAGAAATTACGTGAACATGCACAGCTGAATAAGATTTTGTTCCAAATACCCTGGATTTGGAAAGATTTGGCATACTATGCCATCTGAAGCATTGCAAATGGAACTCAGTGGATTTTTTTATTGTAAAGGAAAGATATTACATAATGAGCGGTAAGTGAACCGTTACTTGGAGATCGACTTCCTGCTTTAATCACGTGGCTAAAAGATGTGATCACCATGATGTTTGGTCCATTTAGTGATCATTGAACTCTGCCAAAGCACGAGCAACAGAACTGTTGGTTTTTCTTTTGGACTTTAATCGTCTCTTTTTCTAAGCAGTATTTTCTTTCAGCTGAAATAAATCAGAACAAATTTGCATATATCATTAATCGTTCCAATGAGATAAATCTTATTCACTTCCAATTATTACAATGAACAGTGTGACTTTCAGTTTAATTAATAAAATGAAACGATCAAAACAGCGTTTCTTGCGATTTAACCCAATTCAGTTAATCCATATGAGAATGGCTATTGAACCGCAACCTCGTCTTTATATCCCTCTCCATGGCTACTTCTTCACGTGAGAGAGAACGTCACTGAAGAAATTATGAGTCAAGGCAAAATGTGGGTGTGAATATGACGGGAAATTCTTGTTTTCTGTTTCATTCTGACACAGTTCTGATTCAGAATGAATCAATGACAGATGTTCATTCCGACGAGCATGGCTATTTCTTGAATTTTGCTGTTATTGTAATTCTGGTGAAAGCGGAAACAGTATGATGTGGAATCAATTTAGCTCTAGACATTTCTCATCCACGGATTTCACCACATGTAACCTTGATGAGGTCACATGTCACCCCTTTCCAAAACGTGCTGAGGAGACCGGGAGATTATGGGTTATTATACTACGGTGCTCCACATTCACGGGTTGAGTCACATTTTGGTTGCTCTTTCCACATAACACTACTGCATTTTTATTTTGCATCTCACACCTCTGGTTTACACTGGATCGAGAATTTTGTTCTTGCCCTTCACTGCACGGGAAATTCACGAATGATAATCACCACATTAAAATTGAAATAAAGAATGAGAGCAGATGTTCTAATCAGTTGTAAATTAAATTGGTGTAATGAGAAGGTACACCTTTTTTTCTTTATGTCCCTCATTCCATCTTGTCCTTCCATTAATTTAAATGACTGATAGAGAAATAACTAACAAGTGATCGGGAGCACAAGTTTATCCAATGGGATTATTCATGATTATTTTAAACTAACAGTCCACACAATGATTTGATCAGTATTTCAAACAGACACTCGGAATTGGAACCGCAGCAAACTGCTCCAATGAAACGAACCTTTCATTCTTTCACATGCAGCGTGATGACTGACTCGCTAACTGTACAAGGTCGACCAATTTTCTTCAGCAATCATAGCGTCGTAAACCGCCACCTGTGCTGTGCAGAGTGTCATTTGTTGTTCCCAGGTCACTGCACATTTCTTCTTCATGACCTTATGAGCTTCGTTCCTGATCTGTTTGATAAACCTTTTCTATCATTTCATCGCATCCACTCACAATTCTCAATTTATGAATAAAATTTGGCGTTAGACCAAATGTTAAACAAAGTGGACGTATGCCATTCATCCCATCGAGTCTGTCCCACCATACAACGAACTCATGGTTGATCTGATAATCTTCAACTCCATTCTGCTCACTTACCTCGACAAACTTCATCATCTTTCTGATTAAGTACCTGACACAATTTGAAAATAACCAACAACTTAGCCTCTACTTCGGTTGCCAAAAAAAAAGCCACATATTCTCTGAGCATGGAAATTACTCTTCATTTCTCAATTAACTGAGCGCTATCTCATTCTGAGATTATGTCCTCTGGTGCACGGCACCTGCCTGTATCTACCCAAAATCCCACGACTTTGTTTCAAGGAGAATAATCCCAGCCTGACCAATCATTCCCCGAAACTCCATTTTATCCAAAGTTGACAACATTCTCGTAAATCTCTGCTGTCCCTTACAGCACGGGAACTGGAATTTGAAATGAAATTGCGATTGGAATCGGATTAGTCCACACAAATACAATAATAATAACTTTGACAAATGAGAATCTAATTATATTCTAATGACATTCAATGGTTTCGTTGTAACTGACGTCCTCCGTGCAATCGCCCTCAGAGCTAATATTTAGGAGAAATGGAACCTGACCGCCCATATAAAGAAGTTGACGACAAAAAAATGTCCGTCAGTCGACTTCGTTTGATTATTAACACAACTCATGTCTCCGTGAAGCCTGCATCATCTTTAAGGCACACATTAGATGTGTAACAGAACTCACTCCATTTGCCTGGATGTGTGCAGCTTCAATACTACTGAAGGAACTGGACATCCTCCACGACAACGCAGTCACTTAACTGTACCACGTTCAATACCTGAATGTTTATTACCCTCACCGCTAAGGCAAAATTGCAGTAGAGTGCACCACCTACAAGATGCGGTAGAGTAAGTCATCTAGGCTGTGTTTCCAGAACATTCAAAGCTCAAAAACTGTACCGACGAGAAGGACAAGGCTGAAGATGCACTGAAGCGCTACTATTTGCAAGTTACCCTCCAAGGCACATAAAGGCATGACTTGGAGATGTATCAGTGGTAAATTCACTGAGTGATGAAGCGGTCTTGATGGCCAAAGTTGTATACTTCAGCCCTCCATCATTTATCTTACATCTTTTAAAATATTGATGATTGCATTGACCAGACTTGTGCTCATTCTTTTAGTTGTTTCCTAAACTGGTGGTTGCTAAAGATCGAATATCATCCACCGTCTGAGATCAACAACAGAAAATATCCAAAGATACTCTCGACCAACTGAGCTCCCTGTCCAAAAATCTTCAGTGATCTGTAAATATCCACTCCAAGATCTTTTTGTTCCTGTTTGTTCCGTTCACCATTCAGAATCCTCACTGTTATTGTTACAACTCCCCAAATTCATTACACTTACTGGTCTGGATTCAATTCCATTCGCCGCTTTTATTTTCCACCTGATTGATACATCTCTGCAGGCCCTGACATTATTCATCATAGTCAAATACACGACCAATTGTTGCATCCTTTGCAAACTTCTAAATCATGACTCCTACAACTAAGTCTGAATCGTTGATCTACATCAGGAAACAGTGGAACTCCCCTGGAAACAGGCGTTCAAACATGCTTCATTGCTGGATGTGATGAACACCTGCAATAACAGCACAATCGGACCCCTGATGTCATTTGTAAACCTGATGGTGACTCTGCCAGTTGGCCTCCTGAGTGATCCCTTCTCACATATGGGAGTGGTGAATGACCTATCCACATTGTGCCTGGGCACGTAGGTTTACACTTCAGCGGGTAATTGAATCCTTTCCGGATGTCGCCCTATGGAGCTGACTTCTTGGCGGTGTGGGTATCCATGTGTCTATTTAGCTTGGATAATCAGTTGAATTTGAGTCCAAACAGAGATGACTCCCAATTTTCCACGTCATCCATTTTTCTATTCTTCTTTATTCTCCCACGGAGTGTGGCCATCATGATCTGAACATTATTTGTTGTTCATTCTTAATTCACCTTGAACTGAGTCAGAGTGATTCTATGGGTGAACCGCACTTTTGTCAGTCTGGAGTCATATGTTGGCACGTCTCGTTAAGGACGGCAAATTCCCCTTTCAAAGGGACAAGAATGAATGAGTATTCGGAAATCAAATTTTTTTGCCTCTGTTCCTCTGATCGGGGTTAATACTCCAGATTTTATTCATCGATGTAAATACCAGCAGCTGCCATGTTCCAGTCTCCAAGGGTTGCTCGCCCACGATATCGCCACTACATTTGCATTTGACTCGAGGATTGGTGAGTAGCAGAAAGCATAGGGATCAGTCAAAGAATGAAGAATATAGATAGACAGGAGAGTTGAGCGGAGAAGTGGCAGATGGAGTTCAATCGAGGCAAATGTGAAGTGATGCATTTTGGGAAGCCTAATTCTAGAACCAACTACACTGTAAACGGGACAGCCTTGGAGAAATTTGATAATCTGGGAGTTCAGGTCCTTTGTACCATGACGATGGCGGCACAGGTGGATAGAGCGGTCAAGAAAGCATATGGCATGCTTGTCGTCATAGGGCCGGGCTTTGAGTCTAAAAGCTGGCAGGTAATGCTAAAATTGTACAAGATTTTGGTTCGGCCACGTTTAGAATACTGCGCACAGTTCTGGTAAAGTTACCAAAAGGAAGTGGACGTTTCAGAGAGGGTGCAGAGAAGGTTAACGAGGATGTTGCTGGTATGGAAGATGCTTGCTGTGAAGAGAAATTAAGAAGTTTATGATTGTTTTCAGTAGAAAAAAACGAGATTGAGGGGTCCTGATTGAGGTCTACAAAATCTTGCAGGGTACAGACCGGGTGAATAGAGATATGCTTTTTTCCTCAGGTGAGTTATTCAATAATGAGAGGTCACGCCTTCAAGTTGAGAGGTGAAACGTTTAAGGAGGATAGGTGTAGAAAATATTTTGCACAGAGGGTGGTAGGTGCCTGCCAGCAGAGGTAGTAGAGGCAGGCACGGTCGTTTCATTCATGGTGCGCCTTGAGAGATGCGTGAGTAAGTGGGGAGCAGATGGAAACAGATGCTGAGGAATTGGGTGATAGGTTTAGACAGTTGATTTGGTTCAGCTCAGGCTTGGAGGTCCAAAGGGCCTGTTCCTGGGCTACAAATGTTATGTGTTCTTTATTCTTCTTTGTTCACTACACTACCATCTCAATGCTACGTTGCTCCATCTCAGAGAATGACATTGGAAATTCCAATCATCTCAGAGGCAGTGAGAATATGACATGTGGCTGTGTCGGAATGAAACTGATGTACGCTGTACTGGAGTGTTTGCTGGGAGCAAGAGGATGATGTGATCAAAAAAAACTGTTCTTACTGTCAAAATAACACAACATTGTTAAGGAAAATTGCACTGAATGCTTGCAATACATCGACGTCTCGCTTAAGGCTGCAGCACGCTTCCGCTGAGCCAATCTGCAATGCGGGTTAATGCTGTTGTTGTATCTTAATAATCTAATAACCGGAGACAAATATGCCCTTCCTCCCCGACTTTGACCAGGAGAACTCCCAGTCTCGGAATTTCATGCCATTCTGTACCATCATAGAAGGACAATGTGCTCACCGATCGCATTACTGGTGTGACAGAGTAGCTTCACGTGTTCATTTCCATCCCAATTTCCAGTTTGATCTTTGCAGCCCATTGATTCTGGGTGGAGGAACTGCGATTATGTGATCCACTGCAGAAATGGGTACTTCCTTCTGTGGGGAAGCTCGTGAGGCAACAAATGTGAAACCACATTGCTGATGAAACATACATTTCAACAATATCCTGCAGTATCCCTTGAGAATTTGATGTTTTGTAAAAATCTATCAACCTCAGTCTTCAATATGCAGTACTCGATGGATCTTCCTCAGCCTCTTGAAACATCCAATTTGAATATACAGCCAATTCTGAGTTCCCACATGTCTATTATTGCTCGCCATATAGTCCTGTTGTGTCTCTCCATTCTTCCTAACATGTCCTATGTTTCTGTCGTTACTGCTCTTTTCAAACACGCATGGCCCAGTGATCGTATAATGTTCAGTGTTGTGCGTTGTGGCCGCAGTAACCTCGTTAGAATCCGAGTTACGGCATGTAACCTTCTCCACTTTTTAACTCCTTGTGGTACATGCCAACGAAACACAGAAATGAATTAATTGATTTTACATGAAAACTTTCTCTAACATTAATGATTTTTCATCAATCCCTTCTCTCATACATCTCTGTAAGGTAAATATCAGAATTCAGACTCACCCATTCTTGGAGACTTCTCTCCCTCCCACAATCACTGACCTCCTTTACGCTCCCCCTCCTATTTCCCTTACAATCATTTTCACATTGAACCCTGTTCAGTCTGTGCTGCTGCGCTCGCTGTTGCTGGATGAACGTGCCACAATCATACCATTGCGACCTTCAGACCAATCAATCCATTTCGATACTGTGGTTTTGAGATCAATGGTCAAGTAACAGTTTTTAATGGCATGGATCAGATATTATTGGAACTTCAGGCTCAGGAAAAGAACACAGGGCAGCTCTGAGGAAAAGAAACTTTTTTCCAAAAAGACCTTTTTCTGCAGACTTCCACATCATTTATTTCACTTGCTCAATCGGCTCTATGTAGACTATTCCGTGCAGTTCTGCAATCACATTAGCACTGGAAATGATGCAGGGATGATTTGCCAGGACGTTGTCTGGGTAGAAGAGCTCCTGTTATGAAGAGATTGGATAGACTGAGAGCAGAAGAGATCGAGAGAAGACATGATTGAGATATAAAAAATAATCAGGGATACGGATGGCGTGGACTGAAATAAAGGTTTCCTTATAATGGAGAGATCACTCACGGGGTAATAGATTTAAGAACAGAGGAGGGAAGATTTGAGTGAATGCGCAGACAAACGTTTTGAAACGGCGAGTGGTTGAAAGGAACTCAGTGCATGCAAAGGTTGGAGAGGCAGAAATCCTCATAACTTTCAGAAGTATTTAGATGTGAATTTTTGATGATAAGACCTACAAGGCTGTCGGTCAAGTGATTTAAAAACAGAGTTCGGATAGTTAATCGATTATTGATTTCCAGTACTGATACATAGGCTTCTTTTTGCATAGGACTCAAGGGTAATACCACTGCCTGTCACTGCGTGAGATTGGGTTCAATTCGCATCCGGGACGGGCGCTTACAGATTGGGAGGGCTAAGAGGCCAGAAACCCGCATTCGATTCCAGACTGATGTGACTGACTGTGTGGAATTTACACGCTCCTTTTCTCTCTCTTCCGTGTGGGTTTCCTCTGATTGGTCCGATTCCTTCTCACGGTCCAAATGTGTGCACTTCAGGTAGATGGCAAACAAAACCTGAATGGACGGTATAATCAAAGACAAAGTCAAAGTCAAAAGTAGGAATTGCAGCTCAGGGAAAACAGAATGACCATTTGGGGTCAACATTCCTTGGAACAGTTTTTGATTTGGAATGTTAACTCTGATTTCTCTCCACCGATGCTGCCTGACCCGCTGAGCTTTTGAACTCATTTCTATCTTTGTAGCTGGATCAATGATGCGGGTTTAGAAAGATCGGCGGGGGAGTGTGAATCTCTTCGGCGGCACAGAGCAGACTCAATTGGCCAAATGGTTTCTGTCTGCGTTGTGTCTAATTCCATCAACTCTGATTCTGTAAGTTTTGTCCTTTTTTTAGGCTTTGGTATTTCACATCTCCCCTGAAATGTGGTTTGCAGAACAGGACAATCGCCAAACCGTTACCACCCGCTGCCTGGAAGAGGAACGCCTCATATTCTGCCTTGGGACCCTGTAACCATACGGGATAAATCATCTTCAATTCCCCTTCCCCCACATTATCACAGTCCGAAGCATCCAACTCAGCACCACCCTCCGAAACTATTCATCTTTTCCCCCTCTGACTTATCACTTTCTCCCCCGCCTCCATCCAATTATCACTTTCCCAGCTACCTTCCACCCAACCCCAACTGCCGCCCGTTTATCTCTCCGCCCCCACCAACACGTCTCATTCCTGATGAAAGGCTTATGCCAGAAGCGTCGGTTCTCCTGCTCCTCGGATGCTGCCTGACCTGCTGTACTTTTCTTGCACGACAATCTCGTCATGGCGAAGATAAATTAGCTTAGCTCAGGCTCTTTATCTGAGAGCGGAGAAGAGTGAGTGAGGGAGGGCTGAAGGTGTACAGTAAGGGGATAGATACGTGTTATAGGAATAAATTTGTTATGGGAAGTGTTTACAAACATAGATCTATGTTAAACGCAAGGTGGAGGATAGTCAGAGGAGATATAAGAAGAACATTTTCATTCTGAGAGTGTTGTATCATTGGAACTCACTATTTGAACGAGTGGTAAAGCTATGAGTCATCAAAACACTTCAGGAGTACTTAGCCGAATACTTGAGAAGCTAGAGCACAAATGGATAAGGACCAGATACTGGAAAGTTGGACGAAGACGAACAGCTATCTGATCAAATGTCCGAACACCGTAAGGAAAGTACGGAGCATGAAAGCATGGGAAGGGTAAAAGCATGGATACTACTGTCGATCTGTTACAAGGGGTCTGTAGAATGCTTCACGAGTAAAAAGGTCACTGTGGTAGGATGGGGCCACTGTGGCTGGATGGGATAAGCATAGTGGAATGCTCCTCCACCAATTAGCAGAGTCAGACTGGGGCTGAACGGTTACTGTGACAGGCTGAGATCATAGCAATTATTAACGTCAACCTTGCCAGCTAAATATCATCATTGCAGTTTGGGACAAGTCGTGACAATAAATATTTAGGACTTGACTTTAAATATTTAATTGATAGTTGCGTCAGCCTGCTTGAAACCTTTGTAGCAGAAAAAAAGACATTAAATATCTAATCAGCTTGGGACAGGAAAACATTGTGGCAGATGGGGTAGCTAAAAATCTAATCATGACAGGTTAGTCTGGGCTGGAAGATCACTGCAGCAGATGTGGCAGTAAAATACATAATCGTGACAATAGAAAAACCCTATTGGCAGAAGTAGAGCGATAATGGTTTATTGTGTACCTGGAGTGAAATAATTCTGACTAACACAGTTGGGCATCCTGGTAAGCTAATAGAAATATAATTAAAGAAAGGGTATAAAGAGCCACGGACCCTGAGTTTCGGGGTCGTTCAAGAATTTGCTTTCTGTGTGGCACGGCTTTTTGTCTGCTAATAAAAGATCTACTCCTTGAAGAACTCTCCGCATCTCCTGGAGATTTATTACATTTTCTCCACGACAACCACAACTTTGGGTACAGTAAAATTATGGCTAGCGCGGCTCGGTGGTGCAATGAAAAGCGCGTTAGATTTCTACAGCATTGTTAACATTGCTATACAAAGTTTGTTGTTTTGGGTTTCACCAGAATCGGCGTTCAGATATCAGCTGAATCAATTATTATTCTGCTGATTCATCGTTAATTCCCGTCGTCTGGGGTTCTTGAAATTGCTGTTTACCACAGAAATTTCCTGACCTCCTTGTTGGTGAGTTTCGACGGAATCATATCAATTGAAGCATGATCAGACCAGAATCAACTGCTAACCCACGAAACCTACAAAATTCGTGCAGAAACCCACTGTCTCTAAACGCATATTCCAGTCCAATAGTTTCACAGGCATTATCGATTGCTTAAATGTCTTTCTCCCTTTGGGCGACAGGCTGTTGTGGATGGACCGGGGAAAGATATTGATGTATTTGGTTAGTCATGACAATGTCAAATGGTGGGGTAGGACCGGTGTTTGGAATAGCGTCCTGCTGTTCCTCTCTGTCAGTGCTGTTTCTGACAGAGGGTTTTCAACAATAACATATTGAAATGTGAATCTACACCACGGAGTATCAAGGTCCTCCCATTTACCCCACCGCTCTCACAGCCAGAATGGAGAGCTCCTATTGCCGCTTTAGATCAGACAATCGAGGATTCTCCCAGGCGCTCTGTCAGACTGCATGCTCCTTCACACAGGTTTTTCACTGAACACATAGAGCAAGCAAACGTGGGGATTCAGGGACAGATTACCCCTCTGATTTGCTGCACTTCTGGACACGGAGACGTACATGAATTTCTGACATTCTGAGTCTTACTGTGCATTCTTCCGACTTTACAATTTAAACTGGAATTGAATGTATTCTTGCGTCACACTCCTACATCCTCGGTATTCATGGAAACCGTGAAACGTGTTCATGGATGTAGGAATGGTGGAGATTATTGCTAAATGCAGTGTGTTTCATGTGACCAGTATGAACTTTCAGAAGGAAGTTGCGAAGTTTTATCGATTCGAATTGAAGCCGATCGAAGGAAAGGTCTGGCGACAGCGGCAATGTAACATTGTCTGTAAACAACGCAGGAACCAACTGAAACCCATTTTTCAATGAAGTCTATTTTGCATATTTTTATGTGTCCACTTCCTGAGCCTGATGCTTCAATAATCACAGGTCTATGTCAGTTTCACCTTGTCTGCGTTAGCTTTAATTTCAGAACCACAGCAAAAGTAGGGCAGTTGAGTTAAAGTTCCTAAGGATATGAGTAGGACATGTGACCAGCTGGCTTGTCTGCGGCTACAGTCACGCAATTGTTTAGCGCCTGCTACTTAAAGGTGCGTAAAATGCAACGGTTGTGAGTTGAATGCTTATCTAAAGATGCTGTTACTGACATTGACAAGGGATTATTAGGGCATCATACGCAGTTGAAATCAATATTGAGTAAAGTAGCATTTATTTGAAAACTCCAGTTTCACATTTCTGTCAATTATTATCTGCAAAGCTACAAATATTCCCCAGTTGAATATCCATCTGTGGATAGGGAAACAGAGGTGAAAGTTTAGCTTAATGACTTTTCTCAAATCGCTCACCCTGCACTGAATTACATTCTGGGAAAGTCTATTTAACTCATTTCATATCATTCCATTTCCTGCAAACACGCACAGTTCATTATCCAATCGAAAGTATTAGATTTATCTCTTTGGGGAGTTTGAATGTTGTCAGTAACTCTGACAAAGGCATAACAAGTAGTTTTGCTGTTGGGAGAAGCTGAGGGTGCAAACTTGAATAAGGTCGAGTCTTGTCACCGGGGTCTTTAAGCGGAGATAAGTGAGTATTAAATGGACTCACTCTCCTTTTGAGTGATTGTGACCAAATGTTCAAGGCAACAAATGGCAATGATAATGATGTTTTCCATCTACAGGCCAAATCTTACTCACTAGAGGCACCATAGTATTACAGATCAGGAGAGCAGAGTAGATGATGATCCTTATGCAAACCTGAGACAGTGAGAGAATTACTCCCAAGCTGTTGGTCTCACTTTTCACATAACTAGTTAGTCAGTGGACTGAGCTAACAGACTTCCATTCAATGCAGAGATAAACCAAACAGCTCAGTGTATTTACAATATATAATATTTCATGTAGAATAAACTGCAACACCTATCAACGCCAGCAGCTCTTCTTATACGTAGCATTTTCAAGTGCAGGTATTATGCAATTTCTTTCCGATGAATGTTATCCACTTCGAGAGTATGTCCCTTTTGCCTCGCCATCCAGGCAGCCCAGAATCCCTATCGTTGTTAAATTCACTCCTTGTGTGTCTGCACACGACCTTTGAACTATAATGAAATCAGCTCCTAAAATGTTTTTATTTCTGAAAATTCATCTCCGATTTCAATAATTCTCAGAATAAAAAAGAAAAATCTGCTCCAACCATCTTCATCATTCCCCGTTGGTTTTGAAACTCCACCCTTTAGTTTCCACTCACTTAAACGAAGGAAGTTCCCTCAGATTTACTCTTACCAACGTCACATTAGCTGGATCACCTCCCTTCAGACACAACGAAGTCTTTCCTGATTTCTCCCGCATGGTTCTTTATCTGTCCCACCTTCCCATTAAATCTGCTCTTTCCTTTTCTAGTGGTGTTATCTCAAAGAAACCGTCATGTCTGTCTTTTTTATCGACTTTGTATCAAGTGAACACTGACCGTGTCATTCCTAACGTCTTTATATTCCAGTAAACTCTACCGTGTCTTTCACCATGCCTTTATATCCCAGTAAATTTCAACCTGAGAAAGGATGCTGGGTCCAATTCAAAGCATGAAAACCTCACCACTAAGCTGTGCAATCTTATTACCGACACAGGAAAGGTGGAAGTAATTTCAGTTACAGCTGAATCGATTGGCTGCAGCAGCATCGGGTCAAATCCCAGTCAGATACATGACTGTTGTTCTTATATTTATTTCTTCTCTACGTGTGCTGAGTAACACAGTGAGGGATCAATTACTGTTGTCAGACATACATGTAGTGGCCTATTAAATACTGAAGCTGTGAGATGCGAACAGTTTTTATTAACATAGACCATTCGAATCTCAGGCTCAGGAATTTGACAGAGAGCGAATTTGAGCAAAAGTTCAGCCGGGTGTTTACCCCATGACGTAACACGAGTTTCTGCGGTTGCTTTGTTGTTCACCTCATTTGTGTGTTTTGCATCATTGAGGATTTTGAAGTTGTCCCCTCTATACAAAAGGCCCGTACTTTTGCAATATTGTACAAAAGATGCAGTACAAGAATAGCCGATGCTGATTCAACGAGGTAAAAACAATGACTGCAGATGCTGGAAACCAGATTCTGGATTAGTGGTGCTGGAAGAACACAGCAGTTCAGGCAACATCCAAGTAGCTTCGAAATCGACATTTCGGGCAAAAGTCCTTCATCAGGAATAAAGGAATGAAGGGCTTTTGCCCGAAACGTCGATTTCGAAGCTACTTGGATGCTGCCTGAACTGCTGTGCTCTTCCAGCACCACTAATTCCGATGCTGATTCAGTCTACTTATCCAAATATTGACCCCTGGAAACAGGACTGTGCACTCTCCTCGAGTCTGGAAAACAACTTCCTCACAGATAATGTTACATTCCCGCTCTCATGGCTCTTTTCATTCCATCGGCTTCTGTTTTGCTTGGAATCGGATTCAATACATCTTGTCACTGTGTCATTTCTTTCCATGTGGTCAGATCTTGTGAACAGTGGGATTGTATATGCTGGAATCAGTCGAGGCTGTCCGCTCTCCCACATCCAATTTATCCCCAGGTTGTGTTAAGATGATGATCTAAATCGCGTCCTTCTCTTTCCTGTCACTCTGGGATGATGTGAGCTGTGAAATCTATGATCTGAACTGGAGGCAACGTGGAAATCACATCAGCTGCGTGAGCGACAGGATTTGGTGCATTAATATCCCATGCTAATTCAGACAGCAGAAGCCTCCCCGTGACTTCGAGAAGCACAGACACTGTTCCTGAATAATGGGGAGAGATTCACTCTTTGCTCACAGTTCTGCATTTTCTATCTGTCTCAGATCGCATTATTTGGACAAGGATTCCCAAAAGAAGATGATTTCTTGTGCATGCACGATCTCACTTTTCTACACCTTTCCAGAATTTCCATACTTCCCACTCCCAGCTGACCCCTACTCCGCTGGACAAACCCGTGTTTAATGAGGGAGGTGAAGACCGCGTTCAAGCTGCTCTCCACCAACACTACATGACAATGGCAGATGAGTTCGTCCAGTTCTCAATGAAGACCGCCCTGTTCCGCGAAAGCAGCTAGCACAGCCTCCTGGGAGAAGCGAGTCAGAATGGAAAGGAGCTGTGATGAAAACTCGGTGCTTCTTTCACTCTGAAACAGCAGAAATAGCAAAAAACTCACCTGGTTTATGATTACCACGTCTGGCGCCGTTCTCGCTTGTTTGTCTCGGGTGTGATATTGCCTCAGTCAGGTGACATAGGTGTGAGAGGTCTCGGGTTCACCTTGCAGATGAGCCTTGGAATTTTGCACACTACTTCATTTTTGACTGAGAAGATATGATTTCGATGAGATCGAGTTCAGATAAAGATTCCAAAGCTTGAAACCATACACAAGCAAGTTCAAAAACCGTTTCTTCTCGGCCGGTGCTGCTCTGAGAAATGAATTGTCTAACTTGAAGTAATGCTGATCTTGCCAATTTGGATTTTGCTGAGCGCACGTATTATACATAGTAACCTGAATTCCCGAGTCTGGTCAAATTTTGCTTTTCTCACGCTGTGATCTGCATGTCCTTGATTACTCTGATCCGCCTTTACCTTTCGCAAACAACGCTTTCCACTGTACTTAGGTACATGTGACAATCAATCAATCAAAACACAGTCATTTCCTCATTGCGTGGAGCCAGCAGAGCGAAGGTGGGCTGCATGGACTCTGTCTGCAGTGTGGCACATTTTGTGATCCTGATTGAAATTACAATTAAAACAGCAGCATTGGCGAAGTTACACAGTAGTTATATTGACGCAGCCGGGACACATCTGTGAAACAACGTATCAGACAATAACAGTGAAGATCTTTTGACGTCATCCTCGAAGGGACATGCTACAAAAACCTGAAGACTGCGTGAAACTGCTGTGGTCAGCGATAACAGAGCGGCCCAGAGGGATCGTGGTGGGCGCATAATCCAGAAATTAATGAATGAAAAGCATCCTCTGCTCGATTACAATTCCAGCTTTCAGTGTGTGTACTGCCACTGCCAGTATTTTGCTATAACAGTGCTCCGTTCTTCGTATTACATATTGATGTGCCTTTTGCGTCCTTATACTGAATGGTATCTGAAATAGACAGACCCGCCACATTTATACATTTAAGGAAACACACGTTTGAAGTTATGAAAGATTTTTTTGCTGTTCTCCGTCGGTCTGTTATGACCTGATTTGCAAAGTCACTTGCCTGAGCTGGGAATACACTGGCGAAGTTGAGGGAAATCAGTTGTGCTGTGGACCGTGCCCCTGACGCCTTGCAGTTCTTCCCCACGCTGTGTCACACAGCAGGGTTCTCCGGTGAAATGAACAGCCGTGAATGACATGTGGTTCAGTATGTTGGAGACAGCATTTCCAGACAGACACAGTTCCCTATTATTAGAACAAGCATCACTGATGATGAATAACCTCAGAGAGAAGCAAGCGATAGAGATTTGCCGTGGACTCGATGGGCTGAACGGCTTCTGTCGGCACGTGAATGGCGTCACACGTCTCTGCCGTCCATCTGTCTGGCTCTGACAGAGTGGCTGAGGGTGAAATAATGGCTCGCTTTTAATCCTCCCTTCTGCTTTGGACTGTCTGCAGCCCTGCAGCTCCTGGTTGTGGGGATGGTTCTCAGTGAGTGAGGGTTTCATTCGGAGTCACTTCATCTGGGACAGTTGGGACTCAGATGTTAACTGATGCCCGATTGCAGCAAAGAAACCGACGCCTCTGAAACAAAAGCCTTTCTGCTGGATTGTTCTGTGAAGATTGATTCTGAACATCAAATGGGCAGCACAAAAATGCACTGATTTGAATTTTACTGAGGGAAGAGAGTCCACAGCCCATTTCTGTCTTTCCCTCCAGCTCAGCACCTTTCTCTCTCTCTCAAATAAATGACATTTGGAAAAAGGTCGCAATCAAAGTTGCTAGGTTCCAGCGGCCCTCTTGCACCTGGCTGTGCCCGTAAGAGGAAGCTTCAGAGCATATCCGTTTTACATCCCCTCATAATGCCTGCAAGTGGAGGGAAATGGCTGAATACTCTGCCATTAGAGACAGCTCAGTCCCCGAGGATGGCATACACAGCACCGTCTCGGTGGGGACATTCTGCCGATCAGACACAGTCCACTTTATTATTCAGATCATACCAGAGTGAGAGCGCTCGAGAAGGCCAATCGGTCACTCGTACCTGTGCCATCTCGGGAGTTGCAAAAGATTGGTGAAAGTGGAAAGTGGATTTGTTCACGTTTCAAGTGTTTCCGTGAAGCTGGAAGCAGAAGAAGATACACAGTGAAGCGATTGAGATCTGACTAAAGGAGCAGCAAATAAGTTGGATAGCGCAGTGGAGAGCTTTGAAGTATTGAGTTCTGGTTAATGGGACGATCATGCTTTTACTCGGCCATGCTGCTACAGAAGAAACTATGTCAGTGTCTCTCAACATTGTGATGTCACAGGCAAAAGACGCCGTTACACTGCAGGAAATTCCTTTTTCCAATGTGAGGGCTGTCCATATGTAAAGGTGGAGCTTATATATCGAATCCTTTCACATAAATAATTCCACTGCACCTCAGTGTGTTGTATTGTCTCCTTTCCACTTTACCTGTCATTGTGCCTACACTGAAGTTGATTTTCTCCTTGTGCGAGTCTTTTACAATCTGGGTGATGTGATGCAGTTGTACTGACCCATTTTCTCGCAGAATTTTCCACTTCATTTCAGCCCGCCCTAACTTCGCTATCTGATACTATTCCAGTTGTTTAGGTGTTAAGTGCTCATCCCAGATCCAGCCTGCCCTCACCCAAAATAAATGGAAAAATCAGTTACAGTGTGATCACTGATATCGAAGGATATCCTCATTCCAAGGTCATTGATAATTCCAAGGATAAAGTTAGGGCTGCAGATGCTGGAGATCAGAGTTGATGCTGGAGATCAGTGTGATGCTGGAAAAGCACAGCAGATCAGGTAGCATCCGAGGAGCAGGAGAATTCAAGTTTCAGGCTTAAGCCCTTCATCAGGAATAAGGCTTGTGAGTCGGGGCTGAGAGATAAATGGAAGTGGTGTGTGGTTGAGGGGAAATAGCTGGAAAGCAATAGATGGATGAATAGAACGGAGAATATAAGAGGTCAGAAGTGGCAGTGATGGAATGGGTCGAGTGTGCGGTGGCGAGTTGAAGGCTTATGCTTGGGGGAAATGAGGAAACTGTTCGAATTCACATTTATCCCGCGTGGTGTAAGGGTCCCAAGCCGGAATGTGTGGCATTCCTCCTCCAGGCGTTGGGTGGGTAACGGTTTATCCGTGGCGGAGGTCCAGTACCTGCGAGCCTTTGATTGGGGAGGAGGGGGAGTTGAAGTGTTCAGCCACGGGACGCTGAAGTTGGTGGGTGCGGGTGTCCCAGAGATGTTCTCTGAAATGATCTGCAAGAAGGTATCCTGTCTCCCTGATGTAGAGGAGAACACACTGGGTGCAACGGATGCAGTAGATTACATTGGTATTTGTACAGGTGAATTTCCAACGGATGTGGAACGGTCCCTTCGGGAGTTGGTTGGAGATGAGAGTTGTGTGGGTGCTAGTTTCACCCTCACTTTGGTGGCAGTCAAAGGTGCCAGGAGAAGGTTATGTGCTGGTGGGGGGAAGTGTCTTCCTCAAGAGGGGGTCGTGGAGGGAGTGGTCTTTCTGGAGTGCTGGCAGAGCTGGGTAGCGAAATATATCTCGGGTGGTGGCGTCTGTTTGGAGGTGGCATCAGTGGCAGAATATGATGCGTTTTATGCGGAGGTTGGTGGGGTGGAAGGTGAGCACCAGGAAGTTCTTTTCTTGTTGCATTGACAGGCATGGGGCTCAAGGGTGGTGGTGCGTGAAGTGGAGGTGATGCACTGGAGGGCATTGTCAACTAACGTGGAAAGGCAATTTGTGACCGTGGAGGAAGGAGACCAACTGGGTCTTTCTGAGGTGCAATTGGTCATCCGGCGGAACAGATGTGGTGTAAGCGGAAGAATTGGGAATAAGGAATGTCGTTTTTACACGAGATAGAGTTGGAGGAGATGTAGTCTAGATACCTTTGGGAGTCGGTGGGCTTGCAGTATATGTCTTTAATTAGTCAGTCGCCAGAGACGGTGATGGAGAGGTCGAGGAAGGCGAAGGAAGTTGCCAAGATGATCCGGATAAATTTGAGGTTGGTGTGGAAGGTTTTGGTAAAGCTGGTGAGCTATTGAACCTCTTCGTTGCACCACCAAGTGGCGCCAATACATTCATCAATGTAACGTAGGAATAGGTGTAGGATGGTGCCTGTGTAACTGTGAAAGATGGACAGTTCCGCTTATCTGACAAACACGCAGACATAGCTAGGTCCTATGTGGGTGCCCATGACTACCAGTGTCGATGGAGGAAGTGGGAGATTTGGAAAGTGAAGTTGTTGATTGTGAGGACCAGTTCAGTCAAGTGGGTGAGGATGTTGGTGGAAGGGGACCTGTTGGGATGGTGTGAGATTAAGAAATGGAAGGCTTGCAGACTTCTGTCATTGCAGATGGATTTGTACAGGGACTGGATGACCATGGTGAATATCGCGTGTTGAGGGCCAGGGAAATGAAATTCCTGAAGGAGGTGAAGTGCATAGGGGTGTCACGAATGTAAGTGGGCATTTCCTGAACTGGGGAGAGAGGATTGTGTCGAGGTAGAAAGAGATGATTCGGATGGTACAGGTGCAGGATAAGACAATAGGTCGACTGGGGCAGTCAGGTTTTTGAATCTTAGGAAGGAGGTAGAATTGTGGAGTGCGCAGTTCCCGGACAATGAGGTTGAAGGTTGTGGCTGGGAGGTGCCCAAAGGTGATAAGATTGTGGATGGTCTGGGAGATGATGGTTTGGTGAGGGGAGGAGAGTTTGTGATCGTGGTCTGTAGGAGGAGGTGCCTGCGAGTTGGCACCTGGCTTCAGCTTTGTTCCTCTGCCCGACTCACAAGTCTAATTCCTGATGAATGGCTTATACCTAAATCGTCCATTCTCCTGCTCCTCGGATGTTGCCTGACCTGCTGTCCTTTTCCAGTACAATACTCTCCACTCATTCATTATTACTGTCTCATTTCACACTACCAGGTCCACGCTCTCTGTTTGATTCTAATGAGCACTGTTCTCATGGACTGCGACAAAATCTGCCAATCTGAAACAAAAACAGAAATTGCTGTAAAATCACAGGTGGGCTGGCAGCATCTGTGCAGATGAATCACAGTTAACGTTTCACATCCATTGGGTCCATCTCTCCACAGATGCTGCCAGACATCCTGAAATATTCCAGCAACGTCTGTTTTTGTTTGATTTTCAACATCAGCCATTTTTTCGTTTTTGTTTTCTTGTTTTCTGCCAAATATGATTTGGCTAAAGATTATATTAAATGTTTTAAATATGACTACGATGGAATGGCCAGATCCACCAGCCGGCTCCTTTTATTTGGTTCACGTGACCAATGCCTTTCTACTTGGTCACCGCGCCCTACAGCTGCACTGCATTTAAATTGACAAAATTGTGGCATTCTCTCGGATTGGTAATCAGGAGCGAGATTGATTGAAATTATTGAAAACTTAAGATAATCAGATAAAATACGGGATATAAAACGGGAAAATGAAAGGCAAAGAGAGAACGGCGAATGATAATTTTTGACAAAACTAAAATATAATTGCTCAAGAATCAGAAAGTGCTTTCATTCACAAACATACCATAATATGGAATGTAATTTTTGGGACAACCAATGCAAGTAGATCTTAGCAAAATCTTAGTTTTAAAGTCTTGCTGCAACTGTTTCGGTTATAATGAACGCACACATGGGATTCAGTGCTGTAATGATCTCCTAAAATGGAAAAGGAAATCCTTGCCTTCCAGGATACATGGGGAATGTTCACTGATTCATCCCAATAATGGCAGGACTGTCGTCTGGATGCGTATGAGTAAAATCTTTTAATGTTCCATGGAGCTTCGAATGAGTGGTGAAGGGAATGTCTCCATTCACAAATTAATCATTCAGTAGAATTCAGTATAGGGACCCATGAAATGATGAACAAATTGAATAAGAACATGGACATACGATACCCAATAGGTACGACTATTACTATATGAAAACTGTTGATTTCAGATCCACGGTGGCCTTTGGTGATGGCATTTACTGTCCAGAACCAGTCTGCACTGGAATGACGGGAGACACACTATGAAGTATTTGAACTTCAGTCACCTTTAGAAATAGCTGAGACTGACTCCGGACACGGGGATATGGAGATGTTGGCCTTACAAACCTTTCAGACATTCCGTGGAAGAATAAAGGAAGTGATAGATAATTTTCGTCTCCATGGAGACGATGTTCATGAACTGGATAGATAGTAATTAACCTTATTGGAGTTTATAAATAGAGACGTCGTATTGAAAAAGCAAAGAGTTCATAGTGTAACTGTAAAATCTTTAGGTCACACTCAGTGGAAGCATTGTGTGTAATCCTTATCCTCATTCTCCACCAAAAGCATGTAAAGAAGTGAGAAAGGGCACAGACGCTGTTTCCTGGATAGCAAGATATTAGAAAGCCAAGTGACGTTGTTTACTAAGACATAAGAATATCAGAAAAGACACAACCGGTTTCATCGGGATGATAGAAAGAATGACGGAGTTTATACACGAGATTTGGAAATGCTGGAGCAAAAACACGCAAGTTTGATGTCAACAAATGAGATTTTCACATAACACGAGGTTTGAATGAGTAAATCGGGGAAAGTCCCTCTTTCGAGTGAAGCAATAACTGTCCTTTGAGCTTGAAAACCATTAGGGAATGATTAAGAAAAGTTTGGATGAGAGTTTCTTCCACTCAATAGAGTTATTTAAATCGTGAACGACTTTACAGAAGTAAAACGTAGAAGCTGACTTCAGAGTGGTTTAAAAGGTACACGAACAAACGAACAAGGAGAGAATTTACCATTGAGTGAAAGTCAGTATGGTTGCGTAACAATTTCGAATTTGTTGACTTGAGACACAAAGATATTTCATGAACACGTACAACTGAATAAGACTGAGTATAACAAGTTCATGGATTGGTAAGGTGTGGCGTATTATTCAAGGTGAAACTCGGTAAATGGAGCTGATGTCCTAAAATAACTGCATACAGAAGTTATATCCTAATGACTAGGAATTGAATCGTCACTTGGAGATGCAACACCTACTTTAAAGATGTGACCACATTCACATGATGTTATGTACATTTCGTACATTCTTAACTCCACCCAAGAAATCCACCAAGGAGAATGGGTCCTTTTGTATTGTTATCCCTCTGTACTTCTCTGCAGCACGCCAGTTAAGATAAAATATGCTCACACCAAAATTCAGTTCAATACAATATTCAAACGGTCCTATGTGATTTCTTTTTTTATTATTGCAACAACCTTTGTGAGTTTGTAACAAACTGTGTAACATGAAATCAGTTCAACATCTATTTTCCCAGAATTTAAAGCAGTGCACATTGGAAACGTTATCCATCTGGTGAAAAATCACCTTCGGCTCTCTCTCCACATATGTTTCTTCACGTTTTAGATACTTGCAGTATCTTTGTTGATCAAGGAGTCATTATCCAGAAGAGGTAGTTTCTCAATCCACAAACACGGGTATTTTCCCATAAACTTGGCTTTGCTCAATATCACCTTCTGTCCGTACCCCTCAACACGAGGACAAATTAAAGCTGCTCCATGTGAGGCTCAAAATTAAAACTTCGGCACAGCACAGCTCACTATACTGGAACAGAGATACCGTGCACTGGTCACCTTCAGCACAGGAGCAACACATTAATGCTTACCTCCACATTCCTGGTTTTACTTTAACGTTTGGGAAACCGAGTTTCTCTGATTCCATGGCTAGTAACGGGGATTATATGATCATCTTCACCAGTGGTTCTGTCACCGAGTGAGGAAAGTGGTGAGTTACTCATTGTAAAGATGGGTAGATTGATGAAATGTACAATTTCATCTTTTGCCTTCATTAACTCGAGCTTTTTATTTTGTTTTGCATCTGTAGAAATCTTAAAATCTTCATCTTGAACAGACTCAATGACAGTTCTTCATTGTGTCTCTGGCAGCAAATTTCATAGTGCAAACTCCCTCTGAATTCTTCCACCGCATTCCGCTGTTTGGGAAGTGTTCCTGTTGTGGGATATGCACATCCCCGTCTGTCACCTGCTGCTCCCAGTATGCGCTCTGGCGCTGCACTCATATCCCTTCTGACACTTGCTCACTGTGTTGCTGTGATCATACAGTGACTTGGTGTCACACGGCCCAGGAAAATGATACACATCAAGGTTTTTGCATTGTTGAGTTCAATTGTCAGTTTAGCCATATTTTGGATTTTGAAATTGTCTGTTCTGTACACAAGTGCGTGTCAAAAACATCTGAGCGGAAGTTAGGTCTTCGGAATAATGACATTGAGCACTATGCACTCTCCTCCAGTCTGGAAAACAATTCCTCACAGGCAGTTGAATAGACAATAGACAGCAGGTGCAGGAGTAGGCCATTCTGCCCTTCGAGCCAGCACCACCATTCATTATGATCATGGCTGAACATCCTCAATCTGTATCCTGTTCCTGCCTTATCCTCATAACCCTTGATTCCACTATCGTTAAGAGCTCGATCCAACTCTTTATTGTAAGAACACCTCCTGCTGTCTCGGGTTCTTCATTCCGTTGACTTCAAATTTCACAGAATTCAACTGACCTTGTTACATAGTCATTTCCTCATTTTTGTTCAGAAAAATGTGTGCACAGTGTGACAGTGGGAGTGCACTTGCCCCACAACCCAGGGGTCAGACCATCGTCTTGGACTGTGTTGTTTCTCATTTCACCAACACCAGGGAGAAACATCTGCTGCTCTGCATAATTTACGAAATTCAATTATTCATAAGGTCATAGCTTTTCGAGCGTCTGTGACGAGGTGGCCGAGAGGTTAAGGCGATGGACTGCTAATCCTTTGTGCTCTGCACGCGTGGGTTCGAATCCCACTCTCGTCGCTGTCATTAACAGCTTTCAATGGTGCTGTTTTCAGCTGTTGCATTAAAACTGGAGCTCCAACGGTCAGTTTATATGCTTTGTCGCTATTACAAAATCGCAAGGAATAGTTTGTGCCGTTTGACGAAACTGCATTGAAATGGAGGTTGCTTTGGAATAATGAAACGAAACGCGATTTTTTTTTTCATTACAAGCTGCTGTGAACGTTTTTTCGTATGAAAGACATCCAGGAAAATCAAATACCGAGAGCTGCGAAGTGCATGTTTATGCAAAGGGATTCTTAATGAATGTTTTGTCAGATGAAATCTGGAGGAGGTTGAGTCGAAGTAATTCATCCTGGTGAGAAGAGCACAGCGAAACAGCACAAAATAATGGAGATATTTCAAAGGGGCAGGGTGTGGGTTTAGGGGCACTGAGAACTGGGTGTAAATGCACAGTGGAGAATTGCCGCTGTGGGTGCCGTGCATGCGCACGGAGAGACTTAGACATTGGTCTCGCCCTCGCTCCATGCTCTCGCCATTGATGAATGCTGGACATAAGGCACAGATAAACACAAGATGTGGGAAGCAAGCTCCTTCTCGTTATGCACACACTGGATGCATCACATTGAACCATGAACAACTGGAGAAATCAGCATGTTACCTATAGGGAGTGAAACTAAAGTGTGGATCAATAACCGCAGATTCATGCAACATAAACATGAAAAATGATTTAAAATATAGGGTGTAGGGTTGCTCACTAAGCTGTAACTTTGATATCCAGACGTTTCATTACTTGGCTAGGTAACATCATCATCAGTGGCGACCTCCAATTGAAGCAAAGCTGTTGTCTCCTGCTTTCTATTTATATTTTTCTCCTCGATGGGGTTCCTGGGGTTTGTGGTGATGTCATTTCCTGTTCGTTTTCTGAGGGGTTGATAGATGGCATCTAGATCTAAGTGTTTGTTTATGGCATTGTGGTTGACGTGCCAGGCCTCTAGGAATTCTCTGGCATGTCTTTGCTTAGCCTGTTCCAGGATAGATGTGTTGTCCCAGTCGAAATAGTGGTATTTTTAACCCGTATGTAGGGCTACGAAGGAGAGAAGGTTGTGGCTTTTTGTGGCTAGCTGGTGTTCGTATATCCTGGTGGCTAACTTTCTTCCTGTTTGTCTTACATAGTGTTGGTGGCAGTCATTGCATGGAACTTTGTAGATGACGTTGGTTTTGTCCTTGGGTTGTACTGGGTCTTTTAAGTTGGTTTTTGTTTGAGAGTGTTGGTGGGTTTGTGTACTACTAGGATTCCGAGGGGTCTGAATAGTCTGGCTGTAATTTCTGAAACTTCTTCGATGTATGGTAAGGTGGTTAGGGGTTCTGGCTGTGTTTGGTCTGCTTGTCGTGGTTTGTTCTTGAGGAATCAGCGAACTGCATTTTTGAGTATCTGTTCTTCTCGAATACGTTGAATTGGTGGTTCTCCTCTGTTTTCCGAAGTTCGTCTGTGCTGCAGTGTGTGGTGGCTCGTTGGAATAGTGTTCTGATACAGCTTCGTTTGTGTGTGTTGGGATGGTTGCTGGTGTAGTTAAGTATTTGGTCAGTGTTTGTTGGTTTTCTGTATACATAGGTTTGTAGTTCTCCGTTGTCCTTTCTTTCTCCTGTGACGTTCAGGAATGCGAGTTTGTTGTCGGTTTCTTCCTCCTTGGTGAACTTTATGCCTGTGAAGGTGTTGTTGATGATGTCAAATGTCTCTTCTATCTTGTTTTGTTTTGTGATGACAAAGGTGTCATCTACGTAGCGGACCCAGATTTTTGGTTTGATTGTTGGTAGGGCTGTTTGTTCTAGACTTTGCATAACCGCCTCTGCTATGAATCCTGATAGCGGAGATCTCATGGGTGTGCTGTTGGTTTGTTTGTAGATATGTTGTTGAAAGTGAAGTGGGTGGTGAGGCACAGGTCCACTAGCTTCATGATGTTTTCGTTGGTTATGTGATTGATGGTTGTTGGTGCGTCTGTGATGGTCTCTTCTAAAAGTGTGGTAAATGTTTCCTTTGCCAGGTCGATGTTGATGAAGGTGAACAGTGCTGTTATGTCGAATGAGATCGTTGCTTCTTCTTCCTCTATTTTGGTGTTTTTGATGATTTTTCGGAACTCCTGGGTGGAGTGGATGGAGTGCTGTGACTCTTCTATGAGGCATTCAGTCTTGCGTGTAGTCCTTTGGCCCGTATGTAAGTTGGTGTTCCGGGTAATGAGACTATGGGTCTGAGGGGGGCCTCCTGGCTTATGGATTCTTGGTAGTCCGATTCGACTTGGGAAACACCTTGATCCTGGGACAGTCTAAGCAAAGACATGCCAGAAAATTCCCAAAGGCCTGGCACTCCAACCACAACGCCATAAACAAGCACATAGATCTACATGCCATCTATCAACCCCGCAGAAAACAAACCGGAAATGACATCACCACAAACCGCAGGAACCCCATCCAGGAGAAAGATATAAATAGAAAGCAAGAGACAACAGCTTCCCTTCACATGGAGGTCGCCACTGATGGTGTTACCTAGCCAGGTCATGAAACGTCTGGATATCATACCTACAGCTCAGCGAGCAAACCTACACCTTAAACCTCAACCTGAGTTACAAACCTTCACAATCCTTGCGATTTAAAGTGTCTATACGCATATCAGTAATAGACTTTTTGATATAATACCCGTCTGGTTGAAAGAAGAAGACACCACATTTCAAGATGGATGACAACGTTACCAATGTTGTTTTGAAATTGAAATCTTTTTGATCATTTTACGCAGTGAACAAGTTCATTTTAAATAATGCAAACTACATTCTCTCACCTGGAATAAAAGTGTGTTTTGAATACAAACATTGTTCTTGTTAACTCGCAGTTAATCAACATGAAAAATAGGATGTAATTTTTATTAAGCATACATCAATTAGCACCATTATCTTACTTCGGATGGACTGCAGTATGCACATGCGAAATAAGGTTTAAGAAAGAATGACTTTTGGAAATAATGATTTGGTGGTGACTAAAAATAATATTCGGTTCTCATGATGTGGTTATTCCACCATTGGTCCAGTGGTGGGGATGTTCAGTGGGCAGTATTTCTATGATGGTATAGAAGTATGTGAGCTGCCAGGGATGGGATCTCCCACTTCATTTGGAGCAGCGTCTTTTGACGTGGACCAGAGAGCGTTGTGACATCAGTCTGGGAGTTCCAACCACTCCTGGAGCAGCTTCAGTTGACATGGAGCAGCAGGGAGCATTGGAACATCCGAATGCAAGATCTAACCATATTTCGAGCAGCTTCAGTTGACATGGAGCAAGGAGCTTTGCGAGATCCGTCTGGGAGTTCCACTCTCACCTGGAGCAGCTTTTAATGACATGTAGCAGCAGGGAGCATTGGGACATCAGAGTGATACATCCAACCTCAACTAGACTGCTTCTATTGATATGGAGGAGGGAACATTGGGACATCAGACTGGGAGCTCCAACCTCACAAGGATCAGCGTTTAATGACATATAGCAGCTGGGAGCATTGGGACATCAGAGTGGTAGGTCTAGCCTGAGCTGCACCACTTCTACTAACATGGAGCAAGGAGCATTGGGACATCAGACTGGGAGCTCCAACCACACAAGGACCAGCTTTTAGTGACATGTAACAGCTGGGAGCATTGGGACATCAGAGTGGTAGGTCTAAACTCAACTGCACCACTTGTAATGACATGGAACAGGGAGCATTGGGACATCAAACTGGGAGGTCCAACTTCAAGTAAAGCAGCTTCTATTGACATGGAGCAGCAAGGAGCATTGTAACGTCATGTTGGGAGCTCCAACATCACCTGGAGAAGCTTGTATTTACATGGAAGAGGAGGGAGCATTGGGATATTAGGCTGGGGGAAAGGATATTCAACTATTTTAATCTAAAGTAAAATATGTTTCGACACCTCATATGTTAATTGATTTATGAAGAATCTTTCCCGGGAAAATAATTAATTCTTTAGATAGTAAAGACAAGTCCTGCAAATATTCAACTCAGGAAAACGCATTGGTACAGAGAGAAATGGGAGTGATGCTTCATGTCTTTGTCTTTTCATTTCTGGCCGACTCTGCGCTGGATTACATCATCGGAAGGACGTTTTCACTCATTTCCTGCAAATTCGGACAGGTCATTAACGATATCTAAATATAAAAATTAATGGGAATATGCGATGTTATGATTAGGCTGGAGTTTACCTCAAATTATGGTGAAAACGCATCAAAGTCAGTTGCAATTTCTAAGATCGGCAGTGACCTCATTGATTGGCTGATCAGATTGTGAATGCTCGTTGTTTTGAGGCCAAATTGAAGTGAATCATGATGGTGATTATCTTTGCTCTTTGTTCACCTTGTGACTGTTACTGTTATTGCTCATGTCCTTGTTAACACCAGAGCTCTGCAGCGTGTAAAATCTCGGCTGTGCATCTGGCCATTGGTGCAACCATTCGAAGAGCTGGCTCCGGATCAGGCAGTTGTAAGTTCGACTTTTACTTTGCACAAGCGCATTGTGGAGATTCATCACAAATCCAACCTAATCACTTTTGTTATGCTGTTGTGGATAATATTTGAAATTTTCATATCCACGAATGAAAGTTCTTTCACTGTCTTCGATCAGTTAAACATTACCAAGAGCTATCAGAGTAAAAATCACACAGCACCAGATTGTATCGAACAGAGTTATTTGGAAGCACCAGTGTTCCATGCACTGCTTCGTCATCAGGTGTTTGTCAACTGTTGGAATCTAAAATGGCTTTGTGTGATTATTAAATGTATCCACCCCAGTCCAACACCAACACCTCCAAGTCATGGGTACCGTCGACACCACGAACGGATCGGTTAAAGTCCAAATGATCTTCCAAAACTTCGCGCATATTGACACACACACCAAGTTTCTGCAGAAAAACACCCACTTGATGAAGGAGCGGCTCTCCTAAAGCTAGTGCTTCCAAATAAACCTGCTGGACTCTGCCCTGATATTGTGTAATTTTTAACTTTGTCTACTCAACTCAAACACTGGCACTTCCATATCATAGACAACACCAGTCATGTCCCACTGTTGTCAGAGAAGGCAATCCTGGAATATCCCAATACATTGCTCATGGGTACGTTTCGTTTTCAGAAACCAAAGCACTTAGTCGCTGCAGCTCCGATGGATGAAAAGCACAGAAAAAAAATAGCTGAGACTCAGTTTTGACATTATTTTGAAATTCTTTGGAAAGTGGAATCAGAGGAGAATGAAGGATTAACTGTCTGACTATGCAGAGAGAGGGAAGGCACTTTTCCCTTCTTTGATGAGCTGGGGTATTGACTGATCTAAGGCATGGAACAGATTCCTGGTAGAGCTGCGCTCTCTGCATCAGGAACAAGAAGTCCTGATTTCCTGAACGGTCATGAAACCCAGGGCACTCAGTTAAAGCGCTGAATACTAACCACTAGACCACCAGGGATGAGGGCAGAAGCAGTTGCACCGTTTCTTCATAACTCAGTTTTTGGAATTATGTCACTGCAGATATGTTTCCCCTCAAAAACGATTGAATTATCGAGTGTTTACAGCACAGATCTGGGTCCCTTCATCTCATTTCCCAGCACTTGGTCTGTAACCTTGTAAACTCTGACGTTTCACCTGAATACTAATGTCTCTGGTACGTTTTAATCTCGTAAAACGCAATAAGTGGGATTAAAGATTGAGATGGGAACTGGACCCCATTTTTACCCATAGACTGAAGCACGCAGACACATTTCCCCAAGTGTGACACAGGCCTCGGGAGAAAACAAGGAGAAAGTAAGATTTCATCGACTGGTCTGATGTTGTCCCGTTTCAGAGATCAACACCAATGTCTGGTTACAGCAAAGAAAGGAAGCATTCAGCCCCTCCCGTCCCAGTGTTCTTTGCCCATTGTTTCCCCATTACTCTGTAGTTTATACTGCCTCACCTCGTTCTTGCTGCCAAACTTGATCACTGCTCACGCCCGCTATTTCCTGTCCTGCCAAACGGTTTGCCTCAAGTTCTTGGAATGAAAAACAGGAATCGCCTATTTCAAGCACTTTTCTAGTTTACAAGGACAGTTTTATCACCACTGAGCAAGCACATTGCCAGCTCAGAGAGAAGGTCTCATCCTTTAGAAACTGAAAGGCAAAGATGATTGGATAGCCTCAGTATTGTAAACCAACCAACAAGACCGGAATTGGGCCGAGGGGATCACGCACAGAAGGATGGGAGAATAGAATGGCGAATTTCTTGGTGTCCAGGGTGATTTTAACAGAAATCTTCCCTGGTAGTATAGTGATGAGGATTCAGTGATTTCACTGTCATGACTTGTTAAAGGTTAACGTTTACAGTAATCAACATGAAATACTGCCTGATATTTTGAAGCAGAATGATGTTGTGCATCAGAAGGAATCGTTTCCCTGCATGACCTAATAAGAGAGCTCAGAAGAGCCAGGAGGAGACATGAGAGCCAGGAGGATACATTAGAAGTTGTTGGCGGATAGGATCAGGGTTACCCGAAGGCTTTCCATTGGTATGTCAGGAAGAAAAGAATGACGAGAGTTATATTAGGGCCAATCAAGAATAATAGTGGAAAGTTGTGTGTGGAGTCAGAGGAGACATGGGAAACACTAAATAAATATTTTTCCACAGTGTTCACTATATAAAATGAAAATGTTGGCGAGGAAGATACAGAGATACTTGCATCTCGACTCGAAGAGATTGAGGTTCACAGGGAAGAGGTATTAGAAATACTGTAGAGTGTAAAAATTGACAAGTCCTCTGGGCCAGATGGGATCTATCCTAGAATCCTCTGGGAAGCAAAGGAAGAGATTGCCGAGGCAGTGCCATTGATCCAGAAATCATCATTATCTACAGGAATAGGACTGGTGGATTGCAAATGTGGTTCCCTTGTTCAAGAAGGGTTTTAGAGACAACCCTGGTAATTACAGACCAGTGAGTCTCACTTCAGTTGTTGGTAAAGCGTTGGAAAAGATTATAAGAGATAGGATTTATAATCATCTAGAAAAGAATAATCTGGTCAGGGACAGTCAGCATGGTTTTGTAAAGGTCGTGCCTAACGAATCTTATGAGTTTTTTGACAAAGTGACCAAACAGGTAGATGAGAGTAAGCAGGTTGATGTTCTGTATATGGATTTCAGCAAGGTGTTCGATAAGATTCCCACAGTAGGCTATTATACAAAATGTGGAGGAATGGGATTGTGGGAGACATAGCAGTTTGAATCAGTAATTGGCTCACTCAAAGAAAACAGAGTGTTGTAGTTGATGCAACATGTTCATCTTGGTGTCCAGTTACTAGCGGCATTCCGCAAGGGTCGATGTTGGGTCCAGGGCTATTCGTCATTTTTATAAATGACCTGGATGAGGGCTTAGAAGGTTGGGTTAGTAAATTTGCGGGCAACACTATGGTTGGTGGAGTTGTGGATCGTGACGAAGGATGTAGTAGGTTGCAGAGAGACATAGATAGGATGCAGAGCTGGGCTGAGAGGTGGCAAATTGAGTTTAATGTGGACAAGTGTGAGGTGATACACTTTGGACGGAGTAATCGGAATGCAAAGTACTGGGCTAATGGTAAGATTCTTGGGAGTGCAGATGAGCAGAGAGATCTCGGTGTCCATGTACACACATCCCTGAAAGTTGCCACTCAGATTGACAGGGTTGTTAAGAAGGAAAACAGTGTTTTGGCCTTTACTAATAGAGGGATTGAGTTCTGGAATCAGAAGGTTATGCTGCAGCTGTACAAAGATCTGGTACGGCCACATTTGAAGTATTGTCAACAGTTCTGGTTCCGCATTATAAGAAGGATGTTGTCGCTTTGGAAAGAGTGCAGAGGGGATTTTCTAGCCTGTTGCCTGGTATGGAAGGAATGTATTATGAGGGAAGACTGAGGGCCTTGAGGCTGTCCTCGTTGGAGAGATGACTGAGAGGTGACTTAATAGAGACATACAAGATAATCAGAGGTTTAGATAGGGTGGACAGGGAGAGTTTTTTTCCAAGTTTGGGGACGGCAAACACGAGGGTCACAACTTTAAAGTGAGGGGAGAAAGGTATAAGACAGATGTCAGAGGTAGTTTCTTTACTCAGAGAGTAGTTAGGACATGAAATGCTTTGCCTGTAACGGTGGTCGATTCGCCAAGATTAAGTGCATTTAAGTCGTCATTGGAGAGGCATATGGACGTACATGGAATTTTGTAATGGGAAGGGCTTCAGATCAGTATGACATGGCTGCGCAACATCGATGGCCGAAGGGCCTGTACTGCACTCTCATGTTCTATGTTCTATATGCTACAGTTCCAAATCAGCAATGTCATTGGCAATTGCCTGACGTTCAATCAGTTTAAAACAAGAACGGAGGGGGCGTCAGGAAAACGGAAGGGGAATAGTGGTTTGTGAAAGTTAACTACATGCCTCGTGGAGCCAGGTTCAATGTAGATACTGAATATCGGTTTTCCTGTTTAACTTGGTATACTGATCACTTCGGATCAATTACCCAATATTGTCTGCCCTTTGTGTGCTGTTCTTTGTACATTTCACCTCGGTTCAGTGCTCTGGGGGACCACGCTTTTTTAAAATTTGGCACGTTTTACTCAGGTCTGTTTTGCAGCTTCATATTAAGGCCAACAATTTTAGGAACAAATACTCACCATTCAGACCACCAAGTCTGTTCCACTATTGAATGGTTTCATATCTGATCTGTTAACCTTGAACTGCACTTTCTTGCCTTTTGCCATAATGCTTGATGTCTTTGCTGTTTGAAGATCTACCGATCTCAGCCTCATTACACCTAATGACACTTCCTCAACAGCCTTCTGCTCCAAGAAAGTCCACTGATACGGAACTGTCTGAGAGAATAAATGCTTCTTCGTCTCTATTTTAATTGTGATATCCGCATTCTAATACAAACTTAAAAATCGCACAACACCAGGTCATAGTCCAACAAGTTTAATGGAAGCAATAGCGTTTGGAGAGCTGCTCCTTCATCAGGTGGTTGTGGAGTACACAGTGGTAAGGTACAGAATGTATAGCGAACGGTTACAGTGTAATGTCACTGAAATTATACATTGGAAAAATACCTTGATTGCTTGTTAAGTCTTCCATTTGTTAGAATGACTATGTTAGGTTCATTTCTTTCTTATGTAAATCGAAAAACTTTCTTTTCACAGTTACATTCTCAGGTGGGCTTTACCAATTAGTGTCAGCACAGATAAGATGTTGAAGGTGCTAGTCCCTGTGTGCTGCGTCCATGCCATAATGTTTAGACTGACGCTCATCTAAACAAAAACCAACACTCTACAGGCAAGAATGCCTTAAGACATGGTACATTGGTGAAGCTGAGCAGAGGCTACAACAACGGAATCGGCGCTGCACATCAATCAACAGACAGGTGTCACCTTCCCAGTTGGAGAGCACTTCAGTGATCCAGGACATTCGAACTCGGATCTTCGGGTGACAATCCTACAAGGCGGTCTTTGGAACAGGCAGCAGCTAAAAGTGCCCCCGCAGACTGGTACCCATGGTCATTGGGTTCATGTCACAGTACAGGTGATCCTATTGCCCTATCTACAAACAAAGACCCTCCTACACGAGTGCGCACGCGTGCGTGCGCGCGCACACACACACACACACACACACGTCTGTGGGGTGAATTTGTACGTACAGAGTTACATTGTACGTTGCTCAAAAACTGCATGACTCCATGTAAGTCTCTGGTAACTCATTTTTATAAATTAGAATCAGTCTAAATATTATGGAACAGACAGCAGCACAGGGGGGCAGACACCAGTTGTTAAACATCACCTGAGAATGAAACTTTAAAATAAAAAAGCTTTGCACTTTACATATGAAAGAAGTGAAGCTCACATGGTCATTCTAACAGATCGGAGACTTAGCAAACAATCAAGGTATTTTTCAATGCACAATTTCAGTTACGACACTATCCGAGTGAATCTCTCCTGCAACTCTCCCAGTGCGACCCATCCCTGGACAATTCTAGCAATGAGCCGAATGAACATATTTCTATTCTGTAACAGCATCGGGGGTGGCGCTGCAGCATTTATTGCCTACCAGTTTGGAGTCACGTGGACGCCAGACCAGATAAGGACGGTAGTTTCCTTCCCTCAAGGACGTCAGTGAAACACATGGGTTTTTCATACAACGTATTTTAATTCTAGGCATTTATTGCATTCACAAACTATCATTTTCGTGGCGTGGTGAGAATCCAACCCTTCTCCCCAGAATATTACCTGGCTTTGATGTGTTAACAATCCAGCGATAATACCACTAGGCTATCGCAGAAATCCCTCACGGGGGATCTTTTCCAATAGAGTCTCTTTTCCCCAATTATTCCTTATGCCCTTTTATTGAGCCTCACACTCCAATAATCTCTTGTCCATGTCAGTAAAAGCTGCTAAAAGTGAATTGATGTCACAGCCAAGGTATCCAAACAGATCGAATGATTTGAAGGTGCCAATGAAGAGATTGGGGCAACAGTGAGTGCAACGGCACAGACTGGATGGGATCAACGTGAAAGTGTATGTTAGATTGTGCAATGCCTCAGTCAAATGGGACGCGAGACGGAAAAGAGAGTTAGGGAGAGTGCGAGGGAGAGACATCTTCGAGAACTTTTGGGTTAAAATCCTGATACATGAAACGTAGAAATATCAGAGAACAAAATTCGATGGAAAACCGATCATCACCTCGGAGAATATTATCTTGTAAAAACGATTAATTTCTGACCGTGTTTCACCAAAAGTAAAACTTTGAGAGAACTGACTGCCATGATGTGGATTCTAGCCGAGGTCGCTGCAATCGCAACATAAAATTCGAACTACTAAACGGTTACAGCATTCCACATAGCACGCTTGCAAACTGCAACCTGTATGGTAGCAGAGGAAATGTCAGGAAGAATGTACAATATCAGGACATAGCGACAGGCATGTGGGAAAGCAGAATGAACCGAATCTTTAACTTTAGCGTCCCCAGAGACTGTGGAGATTCCATGAATGAGCGTACAGGAGAATGGGATTAATGAAACTCTCCAAACTCTTGGGAGATTGCAGAATATTGTTGAAACGTATGCTTCAATATCATTATATATGAACTTCGGCTACTTCATCACTTTGCCCACAGAAGGCAGGACCAATTGCTGCATGAAATCACACATAATCCTAGTTCCAGAACCGGAATCAGAGAAACTGTATGAAGCATGCACGAAGATCCGATTGGAAACTGGGATGGAATGACAGGAGAGAGGCGCATGTATTTCCGAGGTTGGGACAGCTCCTGCTCAAAAGCGGGGCGGAAGGGAATACTTGCCCCCATTTATAATATTATGACTATAAACAGCACATGTTGCTGAGACAGCCGATTGGCGCATCCAAAGAGTGTGGAGACTTTAACTTTAGGGTGGCAAGGTTCGAAATTTCATTTTCCTATTTGGATCAGTGGTTTTGACATTGGCATCTGCTTTTGTTCGCATCAGCTCAGAATCAGCTTCTTGTTCCCAATAAATACTGCAACCAGGAGAAGGTGGTGTTGTGGTAAAAAATAAACTCCTCATCCCTGGGGACTCACACACGGAACTGGTAATGTTAAAGTTTGATGAATAAAACCTGGAATGGAAGCCTGACCTCAGGAACAGAGAACATGACTTTAATTTCTTGCAATCCCATTCATGCATGTCACTTATATAGGGGATGCTACCATCTTTACCCAATCCTGCCTACTTGTGTCTCCAGGACCTGAAGCAAATAGCTGACCCTTAATCCGAGAATGACGACCGTGTGGGACACTATCCCTCTGAAGCACATCCTTTTCAGACCCACACTCCATACCTGTTCAGTCCCTTCATTTCCCATGACTGATCCCAGTAACCTACACACCTTCAGACTGTGGGAGGAAACTCACACAAGCAAGAAGAGAATGTGCAAACTGAACACAGTCACACGACACTGGGATCGAATCCATATCTTTTGTGCAGAGAGGCAGCAGCGAATCAGGAAGAACAACAAATGCTATCCTGACCAGCGACATCCACACCCTGTGGATATATCAGGAAGAATAAAAACACATTCACAACATGGACAACGGTACTTGCGTCTGCATGGACATGATTTGAACCAATCGTTCATCCTGGGTAGATACAAAGACAACGATATCACAGAGAAACCAGCGCAATGCCGGATTCAATTACCTGCTGAAGTGGAATCTCAACTACTCAGTCAAACTGGGGACAGGCTATTCAACAGTCCCGTGTGTGGGAAGGGCTCAATGAGCAGAAGAACCTCCACAGTAACCAACAAGATTACATATCCCAGAAGGAGATCAATTAAACTGTCAATGCTGCTGTTAATCCCAACCAGCTGCCAGTTTCATAGCGTCAAAGTCATAGACTCACACAGCATGAAAACAGGCCTTTCTGTCCTACCAGCTCATACTGAACATAATGCCAAACGAGACGAGTCGCATCTGATGGCTCTTGCAACTGCTGAGGGTTAACAATGCCTTTGTGATATTATTACTGCATTGTTAATATGAATGTACAGATATGATTCTGTGGACACGGGTTCAAACCCTGGCAAGGCAGATGCTGGAATTTTATTTCAATAAATTCCTGGAGTCTAATGATGATGTTGAATCAGTTGTTGTAGATCTGATTCACTAATGCCTCATAGGGAAGGAAACTCAAAGTTTGGGAGAAGATTTGTAGCTCGGGTGCTCGTTGTTGTGGTTTTGTTCGCCGACCTGGGAATTTGTCTTGCAAACGTTTCGTCCTCTGTCTAGGTGACATCCTCAGTGCTTGGGAGCCTCCTGTGAAGCGCTTCTGTGCTGTTTCCTCCGGCATTTGTAGTGGCCTGTCTCTGCTGCTTCCGGTTGTCAGTTCGAGCTGTCCGCTGGAGTGGCCGGTATATTGGGTCCAGGTCGATGTGTTTGTTGATAGAGTCTGTGGATGAGTGCCATGCCTCTAGGAATTCCCTGGCTGTTCTCTGTTTGGCTTGCCCTATAATGATAGTGTTGTCCCAGTCGAATTCATGTTGCTTGTCGTCTGTGTCTGGCTGGTATGTGACTCCAGATCCATAATATCGTGGTTGATTCTGATCTTCCCTCTGGGCAATAAATTATGTACTAGGCATGAATGAATAGCTTTTGTTAATCCCACTGATACTTTCCAATTCATTTATCGATCCAAATAGCCTGTAAATATTGCAAATGTACTTTCATTCATCACTGCCTCAGGAAGTGAATTGCACACTTAAACCATCCTCTGTTAAAAAAGCCTCTCATGTCTAATTTTAAATCCCTCATTTCAATTTAAACATTTTCCCTCTCGTATTGAAGTCCCCCCTCCTTGGAGAAAAGACAGTTACAGTTAACTCGAGCCGAACTCTCAATAATTTTTACATTTCTATCACGTCGCCATTCAACCTCCAGTGCTAGAGAGAAAATATTCTCAGCCTATCCAGCCTTTCGTTATAACTCAAACCTTCCCCACTAGCCATACGCAGGTATACCTGTTCTAAACCTACTCCAGCTGAATAATTTCCTTGCTTTTACTGGGCGGCAAGAACTGGACACAGTTTTCCAGAAGACGCATCACCCAATGTCCTATTCTACTTCAACATAACGTACCAACCCCTACGCTCAAAGGACTGAGCAACGAAGGCGAGATGACATTTTTTAACCATTCTGTCTATATATGAAGCAAACTAAAATTAATTATGTACTTGCATTCCTGGCCTGTGTGTTCCATATCACGTTACGACGCCCGATCATTAATTGTATAAGCCCTACTCTTATTTGATGTAGCAAAATGCAATACCTTCCATTTATCCAGATTGAACTTCATGTGACATTTTTCAACCCAAAGACGCAATGGATTAAGATCCTTCTGGAATCTTAGATCACCTTCTTTACAGTCTCCAATTCTGCTGTCCTCTGCAAGCTTATGAACCATGGCTTCTATGAGTTCTATTGTTTACTCATATAGGTCAACGATTTTTAATTATTTGTCGTGGCCATCATTTAGCTGTTTGCAAAGCAGGTAACAATTAGTCATGTCGTTAACCATTAGGAAGAAAGCCATAGACTGCAGGGAAACAATTGGCAAGAAAATGTGCTGAAAGGAATTCAATCCAGTGAAGTGGGTGATAATGAATTTGAGGACGCACAATGAGTAAAGTGTGAATACTGAGTGGTTTAAAGTAATAAAAGAGAAATTGGAGTAGACATTCACGAATGTTTGAAGGTGATTGGACAAGGTATCATGTGATCTCGATGGGTTGGAAATACTTTCTGTTCTTGATAGCAGGTGGGAATATAAGAGCAGGGAAATGATGCTGGAACTTCAGCAACGGCCTATTCAAGATCAATGGACAGGGGAATCAGATGGACGGAAGTGCGTACTGCAGGTGCTGGAAATCAGAATCAAGAATAGAGTGGTGCTGAAGAAGCACAGCAGGTCAGGCAGCATCCGAGTTGCAGAAAAAACTAACGTTTCGGCAAACGCCCTTCATCAGGAAAAAAGGTGGGAGCCTCGTGGGTGGAGCGATAAACGGGAGGACTGGGTCTGGGAAGGATTTAGCTGAGAGTGCAAGAGGTGGATAGAGATGGGGTTAAAGGTGATAGGTCGGAGAAGAGGGTGGAGTGGATAGGTGGAAAGGAAGATAGACAAGTGGGACAGGTC